>NC_057775.1:11621933-11921933 GCF_014825855.1 Bombus pyrosoma | reverse complement strand
GTTGCTGGGTATTATACGCGTACTCTCGATAGTCGATCGTCTTGGCGGTTTTGCGCTTGGTAATCAACGGTGCTTCGTTGAAACGATTTCAACTTGGCCGGGATTAATTGTACAGGGCATGATTTCCTCATTACCCGTGACGCGGCGAATACACGATTCGTCTCTGTTCCCCGCATGCCGCGGATGGAAATCCAAAATCAGTACACATCAGCGTGCAAACGTCAAGCCGTCAGTTACGAACAAGCCTCGGTAGCTCTGGTATTGGTGTGTATACAAGTCGTTAAAATCAAACGCATACGTCAGAATTGACGTTTCCTCGCACAACGAAATCTGTTTAGTTTAGCTAGTTGCGCCGCGGATTGTTAAAGTTCCATGGAATTGTATTAATCCCGCGGAAATGGCGGAAGTTTGCCGGAATATCGCGGTCGTTCCCCGTGTCTACGTACTATGTATCGTGATATTCGTTGATCTTCCGCCAGTCATGATGGGATTATTCCATTTCTTGTACGATTTTGCGTTGATGAACAAAAACTAAATTTTAGTCTATTCTAGACCTAAAATTTTCTTATTCTATACGACAAATAGTAATTTTGAGCGGATTATTTTTCGATAAGAAATTTCTTTTGTACGGCAAGTCAAAGATCAATGCAAACAGATTAATTTGTTTTTATTACAATTTTATTAAGATTGTAAAGGTGTTAAATAATTTGAAATAATTACGTTCAAGGGGGTAGAAAGTTAACTCGTTTTTCTTAGTTGACGGAGTGAACAAAGCATAATGACAAGAAACTAATGATTGATATAATAAGGTAATTTAAACTGGACAAGTATTTATGTCCGATTTTGATAATGTTGAGCAGACTAATATATCTCGATTAGAAAATTATACTACGATGTTTAAATGTAACGTTTGACAGTAAATCGAATTCTAAATACGTAATAATGTTTAATTTGTGATATAGGTAGAATTTGTTGGGTTGGGTCATTATTTTGTAACAACATCTCTCGCACAGTAAATTAGAAATGAGGAGAGTTGTAATGGTGCGTTTCTATACATTATACATACATATACCTTCGACACATTCGAGTGCATGAACAAGTAATATTAATGAAAATTCATTAGTTTAATGGAATAAATACGATACTATCAAGTGAATTTTTCATGCATGGTCTACTTGGTTTCAGTACCATTTATTTATCAGCTATAGGCATATAAAATAGAATACTTGGAGAAAAATATGTGACGACTAAGATTATTTTAGATACTTTGTAATATTTAATATTTTTGAAATAATGTATTTGTACTATTAAATTTGCATTATACAAAGATTAGTAAAGCTATATTGAAAGCATACAATGGAAAAATTAAAATCAAATTACAGGCAATAAATTAATTGTTTTACAGGAATTAAATTTCTTGTAGAAATAAAAATTCCTAAACCAAATAAAATCTGATAACACACAGGAACCAATTTAAAGACGGCGTTTAAATCGATTGTATCACGCGGTACAAAAAAGTTCGTGTCTCCGTGAAGAACAGAAAAAAAATAAAGGATGGAAAGAATAGCAATGAACAAGAAAAGCGTTAATATCGCTAATATCCTGGTTTATCGATTTGGTTGGTCATGGCCCAGTGTACAGCGCTACGCACGCTAACCAACCGACGAACACGCGATAAAGCGTACACGAAAAAATGTTTTCTGCTTAAGCACTGAAATTACGCTAATTGCTACAGACAACCAGATTACAACTCTCCAATTACGTAAAAATGCCGGACGTTCATCCCTCTATGGCGCGTACACGCTGCATGTATTCGCGATTAACGAGAAGTGTCTGTACCTATACCGTTTCGCAATCTGTAATGCGAGTAGTTAGCTATACAAAAATATTCAAGTTTCATTACCTAAGTGAACTATTTATCGAGCTATATTTGTAGACTAAACGATAGAATTAACATATTTCCATTTCGTCATAACAGTCAAGGGTTAAATACAATGTAAATTATAATTAAAACCTAATGTAAATTTCTGTGTAGATGGGACTCACCTCACCTGTCCAAAGTAAACTTCGCAGACTCGACTCAGTTAGCCAAGGAAAACAAATACGACTCGATTCACATAGCGAAGAGATAAACAGACGGTCTTGAGACTCAATCGACCGTCGTCCTCGTCACTTACCTTACATTGCTCGAGAGAAAGATTATATACCTTTATATCTTTTGTACGACTGAATCAGTGACCCGAATTATCTTGTACATTTTCGTTCTGACTTATTATTCTACTTTTTCCGCTTGATGACCTTAAAAGCTCGACGCATTTTCTCCGCGAGAGCAGCGATATTTCCAGTTCGATTGTCGATCAAAGTCTACTTCGATTCACTTCTTACGTTTTGTTTTAAATTTACTTCGTGAAAGACCAACTGAACATTCCAGTTCCAATATAGTAAATTATGCGCAAGTTATTTCAATATATTAATGATCCTGATTGTGTTCTATGTTATATTATTATGATTCTTACTTTTACCGGTTACATTGAAAGACTTTTAAGGAATAAAAAATTGAATATTATTTATATTATTTAATCTGGATTAATTTCTCTATTTATGATCGGTCGGTCACTGTTTCCGTGGCATTAGGTTTTTTTCGGAAGAAGAGATAAGAAGCCAAAAGTCTTCAGAAAATCATACACTATTATTGAAATTTTCCGCAATATTATATCTTATATATATACCCTATTTCCATAATATTAGAATATAAGGACCTATTTTTAAATTTACCTTAAATTTACCTAGTACATATCCTGATAATATCAGACAACAGAAATGCGGTTCATACATCAAATTTTCTTACCAATTTCCATACTATACGTCAAATTTTCTTTACAACCACTGCTAACTTTAATCAAAGTTATCTACATGCAACCATGTCTCGAATAATATAGTGAACTACTTTTGTATTATTCAAAAGCATATAATTCAAGACTTACAACTTGCACAAATTTTTTACCTCTACACAAGACGCATATATTATACACTATTAGACAACCGTTATTTGATCGTACGTGTAACTCCAAACTAAAAATCTAATTAAAAACCTACGATATAATTCGAGGGTTTGACATAATTCTTCGCCGTGTTCTTTAATAATTCTCCCTGTGGTTCGAACTCCGTGCTATTCGTGCCTAATGCCTGTACTTCAATCGCATTAGCAAATTATCAACTCATTTTCTCATATCGATCAAAGGTCATCCCATAAAGCTACTGAAACTTCTGCGTAATAACTATCCATCAAAGAACACAACTCCGAGAGTTTCTTTTGGCGAGGCAAAGAAAGTGGTCGCGTGCTCGTGTCTCGATCGATTCCGTGAATATTACCGAATAGATTCACTGTGAACGAACACAACGGAAGAGAGGGATGGAGGAAAAAGAAGAAAGATATAGAGTTTATCACGAGACGAATTTTATCGTTGATCGTGCACTGGATCGATGAGAGAAGCTACGCTTATCGTGACGACGTTCTCGCCACGCTAGACGCTTAAGCGAGAAGACTATGGTCGTTGTTCCGTGTCCAATGTTGTCTCCGGCATTTCCGGCGATACTCAAGCAAGGTGATGCTCCTATTTCCTCGTACGTCTCGCAGCGGTGACTCGTATGACACGGTACCACGGCGCGGGCATAACTCTTCACTATGTAGGCCAACGGTGCCCGAGGTTCCCGACTTCCGGAAGGATAAATCACCATGCGAGCACGCGCGAGATAAGCTCTGACTGTTTTGCATTCGCCGTAAAAGTTGAATAGTTTTCGACTCATTTTAGACTCCTTAGCCGACCCACTTTTCTCAGTTTAACCAGTCATCGACAACTGATCGATTCGTTGATTGAGAACTCACGATGAAGGAATAACGCGATTCCTTTCAGACAGCGAAAATTTGTGTGTGCTTCGTGATTTTCGATCGGGTTAGGGTTTAATAGGCGTTGTAATTTGGGAGTCGGTAATGCAGTTTAACCCTTTTGGGGATTGATGGATCGATAAGTGTGATTAAGTAACGTAATTGGTACACATCGTGTGTGTATATGCTCGAGCGTCTGTAAGTATTTGCTCGTGCATTGAATATTGTTTACTATCACGGTATGATAATGGAGAATAAATATGTTTATGTAAAAAGTGTTTATACAGGGGTAGATAAAAAGATAAGTAACAAAATAAAATAATAAGAAAAGATAAATAAGATGTCGAAAAACTTTGTTAGAATATACCTCTAAACGTTCTTCGTTCATTTATTCACATTTACCCCCAAGTTAATGCACACGTAAATTACATGATAATTATACTGGTTACCATAATTATATTTGTATCTATTCACACGAGGTATTCGAAATAATATTGGCCTGTACACATCAGAATATTTTCCAACGAATAATTTCAGCGAACAAGTCTCTCGCAAAGATATATCGAATCCACAACCAGAAACAGTTTAATACACGGCCGAAATCGAATAAATTTTTCTCTGGTACGCTATATTAATTGCTGTGAGTGAATTGTCATCGTACTCGTAGGCGCCACGGTTGGCCATAATTTCGATCCATTTTGTGACGTGCACGAGCAGCATACGAAATTTACGTGTGGATTACGTAATAGTTACGGCTGTCACTTGCATATCAATGAATCAAGTATCGGCGGGTGACGGGTGTTCTGACTAAATATTAATAGATGAAAGTGCTTCCTGTTGAACGGAAACGGAATACAAGCGCGACAGTATCCTTTCGAATCTTGCTAATGGATGTTCAACACGCGTGTTTTAATCCCGCCATTTTCCAAACCCGAGTGCGGTTGCGATGGTGGTGGGACGCGCAGAAGTTTCGATAACAATTTATCACTCGCGGACTAAAGGTATGAGTAATTTATTTCGATTTGGCATTAGTTATCTAACTGCATTCGCCGCGTTGTGTACACGCGTAATACTGTTACCGTTTATTCAGTGGAATCAGCGCGTTGAATATACTGCGTTGATTAGTATACTCAGCGTGTAATCGTGGTTGTTAATTATCGGTTAGCTGTCGATTTTCTTGTATAAATTGCGTTGATTGAACGGAGGCGCGGCAAATACGTTTATTGGTGGACGGGATCGGGTTTAGACGAAATTAAAACGTGAACTAATTATGGGCATACAATTCCTGTCTGTTGGAGGATATTCCAACCATTTCACTTTTGATGGACAATATATCGCGAGGCTTGCCTCGTTATTAAAGTAACAAATGGGAGATGGAAATTTCATACGAATATTTACAGCGAGTGATTGAGTTTCGAATGTTAAAGATGCGATAGATATGCGTGATAATAATTAATTGGAAAATGGCAACATGTTGAGAGCAAATATTATATTTATATTTTTATAGAAATTACCGAGCAAGACTCTCCGAGAACCTCGCAAATAATGTTCCAGTATGAATAACAAGGTACTGTCGCGAGATAACAGAGCAATCTAGTTGGAAGTAAATGTTTCGTTTCGTAAGTCTGTTTCGAGGTACAGTTAAGAGCAAGCACGTTCACTTCCGGTTCCGTTGTATACCTCCGTTTGTCTAATAAGCTTGGACATGACAGCTTCCATTTGAACGCCACCATCTAATTTCCACTCATTAAGTCCGCTATAAATTTGCGTCTGACGTGTATATCATATTCGAAGTCGAATCTTTTGCGGTAGTCTCTCTATTTACATAACTTTGTGCTATTGTAATTTGTTCTACCGACTTATTCCAAATAATGAACTAAATTTTTTAAAATCTATCTTATAAATGCTACAATTTGAAAGAATATAAAATATGTCTCTATATTTCTTCCGAAACTGTTCGTTGATCACGAAGCACGAGCAGATATTTCTGAAGCATTACCATGTTCTTGAAACGCGTCTATGTTCGGCACTCGAAAGAGTGCCATCAAACGTCTACTTCTCGATGCTTTGTTGGCCCTTAAGGATCCTCTGTTTCAGAATTTTTCCATGCTCGTTGCATATGTATGAAGACATTATGCCACGGACGTTGCGTTTAATATCACGTGCTCGTCGGTGGGGTCTGCATAATTTATAGATGATTTTTAAACGGTGGCCCGGGACGAGTCATGATATAAAATAGATGTCGTGACAAATTCGCGTTCTACGGCGGCGAATCTCGCGGTATATAAACGTCGGTACCACACCGTACGGAGTAATCGGCAAATTGAGGATCAGTGTAAAAGTATGGAAACTACGTTGGAGATTAGACTTTGAATTAATGGCCGGCCATCCGGGAAGGACTATAACGCCTATCGGGATCGCGAACCGGGCCGGAACGGAAGATTACCCTGGGCAAACTTTGTCATTTCTGACGTTCTTCCGGCCGGTTCACTGTGTCATCCACCTTGCCTCGCCACGTCGATATCGCCAGACCCGATCCAATTACTCTCCAATTAAGTTCCGCTCATTGATTCGATCATCTTCTGTTCGTGTAACCTTATTAGCGGCCATACGTGAAGCGACTACCCTTTGCCACGTGTAGATTTTTATTTGCGATACGCCTGCCCTGGTGGATGCACGGTGAAATTAACCCGAGCAAAAAATGTAGTCGGGCGATATATCGTGGATGTATATGGATCTTGAAGTGAGGCTAAATATTTGAATTACGACAATTACGAGACGTGATTAGTCGACGATACGGTGTGTTTCGTTCGATACGAAATAAAAATTCTGTTATTATGAAATCTGATCCGTGTCGAATCGGATAATATAAGAAAATGATATGTGATTACCGATACTTTCATAAATATACGAGAAAAAGCAAGTAACAGACCAGAGACTTTGTTCAAAGGGTACATTATCGATTTACAACGAGAGAATTCTATTGTAGTCAGGTGACGGTTTGGAATACTTGAGGTTGATTTATGGTGTGACACGTACTGACCTATTTTCCCGAATTCTCCGCCCTAAGGCCAGTGTCAAAACACAGTATACTATAAATATTACAAAAATCTCTACGAATAAGGATAACCAAGAGTAACGATCCATACTCGGCAAAACGATCTATCCGTTTAAAAAGATCAATCCGATCGACCAAATAACCGGCGCATTCGAGTTTCTCCGTGCTAGCCATCATTATCGAGTACGTTCTCCATTTCCTGACCCAGCCCCAACGTTTCTCCTCCATTATTCCAGCCAATAAAAAATTACTTTTGGGGCGGGAGTGAGTCTAGGGTGAACAGAAGTCGCTTGGTGACAAAATCGAGCACGAAGACCCGGAATTGTAGAAACAGGAATCGCATTAACGTTGCCACGATAAGACGTCTGGCGAGCGGACTTCACGAAGGCTGCTCTCGTTATTCGAGTCACACACGGCAAGATAACGCTTTTCCCCTTTCGCAGAGAAGCGACGTGTCCCCCTTTCCTTGGCTTCCTGTCCACCGGGACCTCGTAAACCCGCTCTCGTAACAATCCGGTAACCTGCCCACTTTCCTGCTCTCCTCCGCCCTCTTTTCCATCTCCGTCGCACCTCCTCTAGGTTGTCGTGGCTTCTCGTCTGTGCTTGCCGTTTCTACCAGCCTCCTCAGCATCCAGCTAGATGCAACTTTGTCCAAAGCATCGTAAGATGAAAAGCGGTGACTGTTGCGACTAGACACGTGACCCATGCTTTTGGAGAAAAGGAAACGAACGAAGCGATGTTCGCGAATAAGACATGAAAGCTGTTGATTCGCAAGCTAAGATTTAAATTTATCGTTTACAATTTTTATTTTCCAAAAGTGTCTTCTCTAACTTGAATGTTGTAAAGGTATCCTTGATGGATGGGTAATGGCCAATTTTTGACTCGTCAAACTCGTATGAATAATTTTTCGTACATCATTAATTTGCGTCAATTATAGTAATTTTAAATCATTGTATTTACATTATGAACGCGCGTGCATGGTAGCTGGCGGAAATGGTTCCGTGGCTCCTTCTTGGTCTCACCGACTAGAAAATTACGTTCTTTGATGGTCGCGTGCGAGACTCGTAAGAAAAAGTTGGCAAAATGAGCGAGCTGAAGTGACTCCGGAGACCGGATACGCGCGCTGCCTGAGCTTCGTTTCCACTACATCGTTTCCCCTGATCTTTGACTGACTTTCGTGGAAATTTCCCTTCTCTCGCATACACGTGTAAGATTTTTTCCTTTTTCACAACTGCACCAGAAGCCAAATTTCAAAGACTGTTTGGACTAGCCTAGGTTAGTTTGCGTCAAATTGCGCACCGGCTACTTTGAATCGCGTCAATTTTTGAAGTTACAAAGTTCTATGCTGAAAGACCGAGTTTGCATGGTGCGGATTTTTGTGTAGGATGGAAGGCAGAGCCCGGTTTTCAGGAAAGAAGGATCGAAGTTCGTTTGGTTGGAAATGTACGCGAAGTTGAATAACTTTTTAGGCAAAGAGTGGAAACAGTAGAAAGGAAGTAGATTTAATTACTAAGTAGTTCTGCATTTAGGATTTTCTTATAATTATAGCGAGACAATAGTCATATAACATTCGCTCAATGTTGAATGCTACGTGCAAATATATCAAAGAACGTAATTTGTTAATGCAAAATCAGATTCTATATAAAATTATTTAAATGCCTCGACTTCGTATTTTCAAATAAGCTGCCAAGAAGTTAATTAAGTTCTCAAGGCGAATGATCCACCGTCTTTGAATTCCTTTTACCAAAACTTCACTTTCAACGACCTCAAATTCAGCAAATCAAACATTCCTCGAACATTTGCGAGTTCACTGCTCACCTTGAAACAGTTTTACATACAACATTCGAGCTAACTTGCCTTTGAGATCCTCTTGCAGGCTCCTTTATAATCGTCCAAAGAGACGTGTTTCTAATGGGTTGAACTACTAAACCACGTAAATCGAGCGTAATTCTCTCCGGATGGATTAATAATTTCAAATAGTCGTAGCGACCAGGCGTGAATATAACCGTTCGAATAATTACAGAGATGTTTATAGGTGCATATTTCAGCGTTGAACAAATGTCAAAATACACCGCTGGGCGAGGGCCAAAGTGAGAACGGCAAGGATATATGTGCCGCTGGCAGGGTCATGGGAGGGAAACTATACGTTGCGCATAACGTTGGGTCCATTTTCCATTATATTCCGATGAAATATAAACCGTGCCGTAAATAACAATCCTTTATACCGAACGTTGCACAGAGGGCGAGTGAACGCGCGCACCTTTACACACTTATACGCACACACATAGCAGTGGCCGGGTACGTTAGTGCGATCAAAAGATACGCATGAGCCGTCCCGCAAATGCATTAGGCAAACTGAAAATACACGGCACCGTGTTTCACACCATTAACATTAGAACGCGCCGCCATCACCGATCAATTAATTACGAGTTCGTTGTTATTCGCCTTGCAACGTGAATAAGAAGATGCATGACAACCTGTGGCGGACGTGTCGAGTGGCGATTTTTGTGATCGAAGGCTCTGCTGGTTATTTATAAGTCTTTCGGATATTTATGCAAGAGAATATAAATGAATAACGTTTAATGAATATGACTGCGTTGATTAAATATTATAACCTTGAGTTATATTACTTCCAATGGAAATTACTTTACTTTCATGTTTATCGTTGTATTGATATCAAAATGAGAAAGTCAACAAAATTTTACTGGTTGTATTCCTTTCTCATAGTCTTTTGTATATCTAGAATTATGAAGTACAATGTTACTGTAGTTGATAGTTGATTGTAGAATTATACGGTGCAAGTTTTATACAAATGTCAAAATGTATAAATCACTTACTTGTCATGTGATGGACAGAAGGATTAAAAACAAGTGTTTTTGACTGCTAAATAATTTAGGAATGGAACAGTTAACAGAGAATGATACGAATTGCGTCGCTAAGGGATAGTTATGTGCGCTGTTTAGATTAACGAGTTATGAATTCGTTTAACACTGAGTACGGATATAGGATGACCCCCATACGCCATATCTGTTACAAATTAACGTTGCAGAGCCAAGTTTGAATTTTAGATGAAACGAGGATACAGAATAATTTCGATCTTCGGGTGGTTGTTGGTTTATTAAATCGCGTGTTGCCCTAGGTTGGCGTACTCTTAGTTAGGTTGGCACACTCTGGTCTAGTTTTAGACTCTCGTTATAGTTAAAACTCTGTTTTACAGTTTGATAGTCTGCACAATTTTTCAGTCGTTCGCAGCAATGTAATAAAAAAAGTTAGTAAAATTTATCTGTGTTGCGTTTTTGTATCATATTTTTCATAGCGAATTCATTTTCTTCATACTATATTGTATTATATGATGATTGATATTAATATGAGTTATGCGAATCCTGCAAGAGTGAGTTTAAATGATTAAACTTTAATAATTCTTCCAACTAAAACTCCTCAAAACTTATCATTACGCTCTTGAAATTATATCGCGAGTCATACTTTAGGTCCATTCTTTCCAATCTTTGACTACTTTTTATCACAAAGATTGCTATTTAATCACCACGGTTTCCTTCGGAAGAAATATCTGAAATTTCTGTCGAAGTGCCACGATTCCAACGTGCAGTTTTCTTACCAGTTTACGGTTACAGATGTTTCGTTCGCATCAATGTCGATTTCCTCATTACTCTTACTTTATCACGGTATTTCATTTTATCCTCTTCGAGCAGAAGCAATCGGCGAATCGACAACAGGAAATATGTTTGAACCGGTATAACGCAATTTTCCAGCAAAAGACACTTATACGCTTGACCATGGTCATCGAGATTTGTGGTGTTTATCGAATGGCTCGTACCGGTGGTGGTTGCCATTTTTCTGTCGACCATCACCCTTCCTTAAGCACTGCTGGTGCTCGAACCTCACGAACAGTGTTCTCAGAGAATAATAATCTCTTGCGTTTTTCACTCTGTGATAACATTGTAGTCGATACTTTGTCGTTAAATTAGAAATATCTACATTTTTATAAAATTAATAGTGTTATGAATATCTTTATGATAATTTCCGGTGCCTCTATTCTATTATACATACTCGTTTTTTAGTGGGAAATTTCTTTAAATACGAAATTAATAATTAATAAAGGCGAATTGATCATCCTTGAAGTTTAATGTTACTATAAATTTAGCTCAGAATGTGAAATCTGTAAATCTACTCATTTTTTATTACGCGCGAACGAAATAGCAATACATATTCCGCTTGGTGGTCCACGTAGATATCGAACGACGTTTCTGGTATCTGTAAATACTTGAACCAGAGCAAAGCTTGTAAATTGAGTTACGAGCCCGCCTAGTTAAACGTTAGGTTCACGTCGCTAACGCGTGATCCCCGCGGACATCTTTTCATAAACGAAGTTTCGAGTTATAGCGCACAGCTCTTAAGTCAAGTCATCGTGCCGTGTGATTCTATCAGCAGAACTGGACCTCGATCTCGAAAACTTCAATTACGTCGCTGTTCCTTTTGAACGAGTTGGTATACTTGGTGGAAACGCGACCGAATCATTCGGTCATCGTGGCTAGAATTTATATTTTTACTGAATCCCAAAGCAATCGAGGTCTGAAAAATATATTAACAACTGTTAACCGTTTCGTCATTCTTCCAACGCCACCTATTTTCCGCTGTGTGAAGAAAATTATGACCGTTCAAAAGACAGAATTACAGGTTGTAGGCAATTGGCGAGGCAGTGCGTGTTGGCCCGTTATTGAGGATAAGTGGCCAGAAAGAAATATGCAGTGAGTGTATTGCTCGATGCAATTGGAAGTGTTTAGATTTCTGATATAACGCTAGGAAATTAGTAGGTTCCTGGTTCCTAGTTCCTACGTATGAAGGATCTTTCTTCCACAGAAAATTTCGACGTGGGTTTTTAAATGCAGAACATTGTTTCTTTTATTTCAAAGCAATTTCCATATAATTCTGGCCACTTTCCTCAAGAATAATTCATTTTGTAATTTTCGAATCTCATTCTAAAGTAATTTGTTAGTTATGAAATTACGTGGATGATATTCGACTCTATTTATATGTATATGCCTATCATAGCGAAATAATCAAATTTTTCACGATTTTTAACCACCAGATTCGGCCATTTTCTTCTGTCTGGAAATGACGAAACATTTCATTTGAATATACACGCATGTATATATTTCATGCGTGATAACCAGATATATTCAATTCGACATATGTTTTTGATACCATATGAATATATGAATATTCTATTGGACAATGAACTATACGAATGGAGTTTGTGATATTCACAATGCCACGCGTCATTACCTTTATTTCCGGCCATTAAGCCCGCGAGAAAAAGAGAATACGAAATTAGTCGAATGCAAAATTTTGTCATCGACGTGCAAATTAAAGAAAAGAGCAGACCAGTAGTTGGTTGAATAGTTGGGACCAATCAGCGTGAAGCTGTTTTCAATCATCGACGGGTTACACGGTTCGTGGAAACACGATGTTGTGACCTACCACCTAGCCACGCCACGTTGGACGTGTTAATTAAAAACGTACGATGACTGGGTTGAATTTATCTCTGTCCCCTGGTGAAATTTCGCAATTCTTCTCGAAATAATTGCTTTTTCTCCTGAAACATCGGCGCATTGCGTAACTTTTTGTGGAAGAAATAATTCCAGTCGAATAATTTCAAGATTAGAAGTCATTCGGGACAGTCATAGAGAAATAAAGAAATTTTCATCGGTCTGGAAAAATATTTCGTCGCTCTTCAAATCGTACAAATTATAATCTTTTCTTTCATTATGAAACTCATCGTATGGATTCATTGAGAATAAAAAAAAGTCACTGACATACACTTTTGCTCACAGATAGAGGATAGGTGGTACGTACAAAAGGTCCTATCATATATCGTGATGGGCGACAAACCAAGATCGCTTCATTGCACTTTTCACTTCGCAGCACATCGAATAACACACTGTCAAATTCAATTTACAAAACCAGCTGTTACTGAATAGGGTAACAGGTACGATGTTCCATTATATGAATGAATTGATGAAACCGAGTCGGAAAAGTCCTTAACGCTTTTGCCGTTTCGATTTGTTTCTCATCGAACGTTAACATTGAAAACGTTGCGCGTGTCAACGCGTATCGAACAATTTTTCCAGCGACATCGATGACCACTCCGTTAATTCATCGCAGTCTCGCCGCTTTTTTTAAATTCTCTTTTTTTTTCTTTTTTTGTTTTTCACGACTCGCAGGATAACCGAGGGACAGATTTAACGCGTTGGGAAACGCAGCATCGCGCTGCGTTCGCGTTTCCGTGCAACGAAGAAAAATGTACGCGTGGCGAGAACGTGGAAAGCAGATTTGCATAATTACGAAACGACCGGTAGATGGGGCGGCCTGGTGGATCAATCACCGTCGCTATTTTTCACAGTTGTTCTGTACCGAGAACGGAGCGTCGAGTTTGCGATAAATTCGCTTTTCACTGGAATCGAGTTACCTGCTTTTTCCCTGGAAGCTCGCGGTGTTCACGCACGTCAGCTTCGTGGATGCTTCGACGAAAAGTTGATTCGTTATGAGAAATGAGGCAACGTGCTCGTTAAGTTAAGATATTCATTGGGAATTTTTGGGACTTGCATTTGAAGTTAAAATTGCTTGCATGTACGTTCAAAGTTGGTCGTCGAATTGTACTTACGCAACACTTTCTCAGATAGTGCAACCTATTTTAATACGTACAAGCGAATCTATGTCAATTTCGATGAAAAAGTTTTTCTTTACGAGATTCACAGGATTTCTGTAGTTTGTACTGTAATTAATTTGCTTTGTACTTTAATACGTGTAGTACACATTCTGGAAAGTATTTCAATTAGAAAGAAATTTCATGTATCAGTTCGCGACTGACCTTCACAACCTAAATTTCCAGATGTTTTTATAAAATGCGTACGGTTTTAGACCAGATTACATCATTCTGTATCGCTAATTAATGTTTCAATTTACAACCTCATTATATCTCTTCCACCAAGTATACATCTCCTAATTAGCAATATTAATAATTCTCGGAACGCACAAAGTTTTATATTCTCGCGGAGAAAATGAGTCCGCATCGCAAGCTGATAATTAATTCAATTCGACGTTTCAACCAGAGCGATTCAAATTTTCATCAGTCCTCATCGCTACTTGGTTATTCGAGGAACTCAACACGATAGAAACGCACACATAGAACGTGATAACACCGACGAGTTAACGTTGTTGCTCGACCATTTACGGAAAAGTGAAGAAAGAAAGTCACCGAATGAGAGTAGATTTAGATATAACGGGACAGCGGGCAACTTGGCTTTTTGTTCTGGAAATTCTAACATCGCGTTGGTCAATGAGCACTTGTATTCACGTAGCGTTCTATCTCGGTGCTCATCAACTACAGAGTAAACCGCAACGGCGAATAAAGTCACGAGAAGCTTTCCAAAAACTTTCTCTGGTCAGCTATTCTCTTGTCGTTTTACGACTCAGTCGTTGAAATTTTTAATATCAATTACAAAACGGATGAAAAACAATTCTTTCTATCGCTTTTCATTCTCCCTTTCCTTTCTCCTTCTTTCTGTATTTTCATTTCACAAGAGCAAATTACGCGTAACTTTGTGAATGTTAATGAGTCGGTAAGTATGATATTTATTGTACTTTATTCAAGTATGAATAAATCTTTTCTTCTTCTGTTTTATGAGCATATCTTTTGAAACAAGAAAACGGCAGTACATTTCCAGGAGTTTGTTATCCTTACAGTTATCCTGTGTGTGACATGTCTGAAGGAGGAACGAAATGAGAAGAAATAGTCAATGTTTGTAGAGAAAAGGAAGGTAGGAGATATAAGAGAACATATTGAAGAAGTAACCTCTGTTTCTATTGAATCAAAAATTCCTTAAGGTCGTTTATAAGATTCTCCTGCTTTTCGAAAATATTGGGAGCTATCTAAGAGGTGAAGTAAAAATCGAAGTTAATTCAAGACGTGTAAGAGACTCATAAAATTTAAGATCATTCCAACGTTACTTAAGAAGATCAAAATTTGGTCATTCTCACCACGAAGTGTGATACACTTAATTGATCTAACAGCGATACATATGAGCCATTCAGTTCGCACAGCCATTCAGTCGGCGCAGCCATTCAGATCAGAGATCGCAGTACGGTCAAGAAGACGTTGAATATGCGAAACTACTCGAGCCGGCTCTCTTCGTTTAGATGTCGGATTTGACTTGATCTGTCTCGAGTTAACTTTCCACGAGAAAGGGATTATACCTTCCCGGGTGACTATTCGGCTCTAACAGTAGAGCAGCTTGCTGTTCATCCAGCCGAGATAGAAGTTTCGGTGTAAGGTTTACTCTCGGATATCCAAGGAAGTTGATTTTCAGCGGAGTTAATAGAGAGAGTTCGCAAATTGTCAGTGCTTTTTCGCCGGACGATGCCTCGTATGATAGCTAAGTCTTTCTGGTGGACGATGTCTCGCTTTCAAAGTAACAGACATAGTTTATTGGGACAATTTTGTTGTAAATTGTAGAATATGGAGGTTGCGTGCCGCATACAAAGTAGAACCTCGACTCTGAAAAAATACTATCTCGTCTGAAACGAAGATAAAAAGCGTTTAACAAGTCTGAAATATACGTGTTCTGCAACTCAGTAGATATCGTGGAATTAAATTGTTCTCGATTTGTATAATTTAATCAATTTCATTTGCTGATGTGAACAAAAATACTGTTTCAAATGATTATTAAACACCACTTTACAATTTCATCTGACAAATTTCTGTCTTTCTGGCGTGGAATTACCGTGTGACAACCGCGTGCAATATTAACCACTGTGGAGAGACACGACCACTTCGGGAATCGAGCATTTAAACCGTCGGCAAGTAAACGCAAGTCGGTCCATCCAATAAAATGAAATCGTAACATGTCGAGGACGCATTAATTCGTTCTACCAGGGAAGAAATTAATTAAAGCGAGCGAATAAATTAAAAGCTGCTCGCGACTGTACCGAAATTTATTTATCGGATGATAATTTATGAAAATTTATTCCGATACTTAATGAACTGAAATTTCTTCACGATTTAGCATCGCTAATATTTGTCAGCTGTAATTTCGATCGCGTTGTCCTCCTCGCGTTGTTCTCCGATAAAAGAGAATCAGATTCGTTTGTTTATCGACCATTTCCTACCATTCTCCAATTGATTCCAGTCTCACTGGGAGAAAACTTTTAATATTTGCGCTCGCACACATGAAATCCTATTGCTAACCATTTCGCTTTTTAAGAGAACACTTCGTCAATTTCCAACGAGTCTGTATACGAACGCGCGCCAGATAATCGCTGGACTTTCTTCTTTTTTTCATCCTTGTTGCTCTAGTCCTTGGTAAAATACGTGAAACAGGTGATCGTGAAGAAAAAGAGGCTAGCTTAAACGAAATTCGATTACTTTGTTGTTCGATTATCCAAGCTTCCAGGTCTAGGAAAACACAGCTTCCAGCGATGAAAAGTGTTTTCTTTGGATCACGCATGCATATCACTTATTTGTTCCAAAATAGGAGTAGTGAGCATCAAGAAGAGTGCAAAAATTCCGATCTTTAAGTCTAATGTTGGTTTATGTGAAATTTTTCTTTCGAAATTTGATCGTTCATTAACTTTTGCTCTACCGCCAATTAACATATTATGAAGAAAGAAATTTGCTGAAATACACGTGCCTGCAATGCTAATAAGTTTTATAATCAAAACATAAAGCTCTTGTTATATCAGGCATCACGAATAACCTGAATATTCATATGACTTTCTAATATGAATTTAAATTTGGGAAAAGTGCGGAAGAAATTGCAGAAATATAAATTTAGCATTTAGAGAAGTTATGGAAATATTACGAGGGATCGGTGTTGTCTCGTGAATTCCCGGGTTGGTAATTTTTCATTGAAAAAGGAAAGTGCTATAGACTGTAACATTACAGAAGATATTACTGAGTATAACTATAACCTGTAACGAGAAATGGATTTTGTATGATAATCAAATTACATTTGGAACAATGAACCGGTAAAGATGAACTCGCAAAACGTGTGGCAGAAACCAAACAGGGACATATCGTAAACGAATAGATGAAATGTGTGTGGAATTAATAAAGAAATAACATACGTTGGTCAATAAACGTAAACCAATCCTGTTGCGTGATAATGCAAAAGCTTGTGTATGGACAATGGTCATACAAAAATTTCAAAGACTACAATATAAATTTTCCCATATCTTCTCCATACTTTTCCAATATTTCGCTAATTCTTATCTTTCGAAGTATTTGAACTCAATTGTTAACCACTACTTTTATATTTTTGTACTGTCAGACAATATTGGGGATACACGCAGACTGTGTTATATTTTTAATAAATATTCTTACATATTCTCTATTGCGAACACGTATTTCATTCATATAACATGCAATTTGATTGGATTCGTTTAGGCATTTTTCATAAATGTATCTATATATCATACTTTCCAATCTATTATATATTCTATACATCCAAGTAGTACTACACCGTAATAAGTCAGGCTTGCTGGCAATCTATAGCATGAGAAGTATGTGCTATAGAAATTCACTTCCTTTCGTTGCTTTGTTCAACAGTAGAACCACATAGCACGAATTCCTTTCGTTACAAGCAACCAGCGAATTTGCTTGGTAGATTTTAGTAGAAAAATGAAGTAAAAAAGCTTTACCGATCATAATATACGTTATATCTTCAAAGTCACTCCTTTCTATCGTTCTTTTACATAAAATAATATTCAATAATAAATATTGAAAAATAGACACACGAACTTGTTTCACAACGTCGCATGATCAAAATTGCGTTGTAAGATGCGGAGAGACTAACACGTAAATATCTAATATTTCATCAACAACTAACGATCCGCCTATTCACCCTTAACAATTCACTCTTACGTTATCAAAACCAAAATACGTAAAATATCCGAGCTACATTGCAAATATATAAACGTATCGTTCTCTCTTTCTCTCTTTCTTTCTCTCTCTCTCTCTCTCTATAATATTGGAAAAACTTTGCATAGGAACGAAGCAACCGCACAATAACAGGGGCATTCCCGTGTTCACGTATGTTACACGAGCATATGATAATAATAATGCTGTGGCGAAGTGGAACAGATTAATCTCAGTCTCGAATCTACTGCTCGTTCGCATTTGTTCAAAGGACAATATTTTCCATAATTGTACGGTTCGTTTGAAAGGTAGCGTACGCGGTTACCAAAACATTCGCATGAGTCGCAAACGGGATTCTGTTTTGTTCAACAGACGATTTTTGTTCGTTCTGGCTCGGTTTCACGGACTTTCTTATTTACAGCGTTTTTGTTAATTTTTGGTAACGCTACACGACTGTTTCTAACGTGCATGAATTAATGACTGCACCACTATATGAATATTCATAGATTCTAGCTGAAAATTATTTTTCGGCTATAAATTGTACCAGTCCTGCTTTTGTTAAGCAGATCGTATATGACCGGCATCGTATTATAATTTGTCCTTTGATCTATGAGTTGAGGATTTCCGTAGTACTAGTATGTTATATCAATGGCTCGCGACCACGAATGCTGTTCCAAGTATAGAATATGTAGCTTTGTGTTTCAGTTCGGTGGTTTGACGTTTGCGGGCAACGAAGTACATCTTAATGAAGCATTGTTTTGTAATTTTGGCTCATGAATTAATTTGTTTAATTCGATTCGTTTCGGATTGCGGTTTGAATTTTTTAAGGGTATATGCAATCTTTTATGCAAGTTACGAGATAATTTTCAGAATTGATGCCTTTACTAAGAGAAATTAGAATTTCCAATAATATTGATGTTTATAAATCCATTAACTTATTTCACCGTTAAGGGAAATTTTATTAAGATACTTGAAATGTAATTTTTCTTTCCTAATGAAATTGCTAAAAATCTGTGTCTAACGTTGCGAATCGCAAATTTCCAATAGTGGAATCGGTCAACCCAAACGCAACGAGCGCGATCCTCCAGAACTAATTTACATTTTAATACAACGCGCAGGTAAGTCTCTTTTAATTAGCGTCACACGTTAACCGATGCAAATCTCTCGCTCATTCTCGCGGTTTTCATTACTATCCAGCTGACTGTAAGCGCATTTTAATAAATTATAGTAATCCGGCTACGAGTTTCCGAACATCACACTCCAAATCTCGTGAAGAAAGTGCTACACGGACGAGAAATTGTTAGCGTCAGAAGACACAGATGAAATTTGAATTTTTTCGAAATTTGAATTTGACAAATTAATATTACCTATTAAATTTGGTACTGTCAAATTTTAGTAAGCATTGAAGTAAAACATTTGAAGCAAAGAAAGGCTGCAATATACATGTATTGAATGATAAGATTTTTGTTATCAACTATCGCGAATAATTAGAATATGCGTCTAATCATTTATATAAATTTAGAAAACAATGAAAAAAGATTGTAATACATAAATTTAATATTTGTAGGAAGCTATGTAAATTTTAGATGAATTTAGACGTCTCAAAAAATATTCATGAAAAGATTATTTAAGATAAAACATGGAAGATTCGACAGAGGCAATTTTTCTATAACTGAAAACATTGTGGAAACGTTGAGATCCTCTATTCTAAATTATATGATATATTGTCGATAGTGGAAATATAGCAATGTTTTATAACATGTAATAGTGGCATCGATTGACTCGGTGACATCCAGTACTTTATATTTCCCGACAGGAATTAAATTGAAGCTGAGATATATTTCATGTCTGTGGCTTGAATAAAAACATCCACAGTAACCACAAATTTATTTGTTTATTTTACTAAGCATATCACGGTATTTCACAATCTGTAATCTTTTCACTGATCCAATAAACACACTGTTAATTCTCCATAAATCAAATACTTATTTCTCACCAACTTAATAAATACTAAATAATTTTCTCCTGTTTCCATGATTTCAAAGTATATACAGATATTGTTACATGCAATAACGGAGACATTAATCACGGAATATTAAGCCAGCCTGTGACATCGTGGATTATCGCAATGCGCGCAACAAACGGATCAACGAGCCGTCTCTGATAAAGGAATCAAAGGGAAGCGTGTTCGCTATTCGCATCTCGAATATCCAATATTCGATCGCCAGGCGTTGTTCAAATAAGAAATACGTCCGGGCGCCTTCTCTCTTTTACGCTTAATTCCGTGGTGGCGTTACGGACGTAGAAAGAGGGTGAGTCTTCTCGAAGCTAACACGGGGTAACGGATGAAATAAGACGCCCAGGAGTGTATCGATTAGCGTCGTGTGTTCGCTGGTAATTTTAAATTTAATAACACGTTCGATATATTAGACACGATAGCGAAATTAGACCGCCATCACGGATCGGTTCACCCGTGTTCTCGGAAACATACACCCTACAATGTAATAGCGATGGTAGTACGTATTTGTTCTAACTTTAAACAGTGTAATTTTGAAATTTTCAATTTACGATACGTTCGGGTGTCGAGGACATTCGTTTGGTGGATTTTGACATTTTGTATTGTACTATACTCGTTATATTACGAATTTATATTACGAATTATCCTAGGTTAAGCTTGACTGGTTAAGTCTCTATAAGCTTATCGTTACATCTCTGATATTTGGAAGCATGAAGTGTGTGGCTGTGGAAGGGCTCGGGTTCATTAGCGAACTTCATTAGCGAAGATTTATTTGGGAAGCTTTGGATATAAGATAGTGAATATGATTATAAGAAGATGTTAGAATAGAGAATAAGGGTTTTGGTTTCGCCAGGCCTGCGGTATGCCGATCGATATTTCCTTCTTTGTACTCTTTTTCCTTTACCTTACCTGTGACGTAAAGAATACCAATTCTGAGGGAAGAATGGAAAACTAAATATAAAAATGAAGGAAGCACAAAAAGATGAATTACTAGAAGAAGAAAAATGAGCATTGGGTTACGTTGGCAGAATCTTTTCTGTAAAGACTTTAGCTTAATTGTCTTTCTTGCATGAAATTTTTCCGAAAATGTCTTATTGCAAGCGCTACTTTAAATTAAATTTAAAGTGTATCAACATAATCTTGGATATATTTTTCATACCATACCAGCTGTTAACTTGATTATTTGCCCGATATTTTAGTAACGGTATATTTGATTCATTAAAAAATAACGTTGTAAAGATTGGTAACACATTAAAGTTGATTAATAATCAATCATGTATAGTAACAATGTGACACAAATATATATGTAGGATAGTGTTAATTCGATTAACGATAAAAAAGAGAACATTCCTTTCGGCCAGCAGAATGCCGTTACGTAACGACCATCAAACGAAGATGGACAACATTCGTCAATTACTTTCCTTCGTGTATAATTACACTTCAATCGTCGTGCAGGACAAACAACTGTTTGCAGGGTATTCATTCGGCCGACATCTGTATCCTATTCGTGGGATCCTTTGTCTGTTATCGGTAGCTTTCGCAAAACGGCGTCCTTTGTTCGATGCTGGAAGCTTTCACAAACAAGCTGACAGAAAACTGTCGCTGCTCGTCGCCGTCTATGCCAATATATACACATGTATTGTTATTCTCTAATTGAGTGATTGGATTGCTGCCGCTACAATTATCCTGACAATTCGATTATCGACGCTGAACCGCCGGAAAGACATACATATATATATATACATATATGTCCTTTCATCGTCCTCCGTGTCGATTGCTAGCTGGCCTCCCGAGAGTTTCTGGCAACAAATAACACGAGAACGATCATCCAAACGATTTCTTTTATCTTTTTGTTTGTTTTTGGGAAACTTTATCTTTGGATACTAATTAGATTTAAGTTGAGTTTCGTGAAGAGCAATAGTTGTAAATAAGAAAAGCAATCTTCCATTATAAATTAATGTAGCTTTTTCTCGTAAATTATAACAGCAATGACATTATGTTCAATATGAGTATGACATAGCATTGTCGTTTGCCATTTCTGTGGAATATCCTATAAATGGCGTTATCTCTGATTCGATGACTTAAATTTTGTCGTGTCTTCTTATCTCTGTCCTTATCATAAACTCTCTTATCCAACAAAATTTTACATTTAATTCGACTCTCTGTTAACTTCATGATTAATTGCTCAATGAATCTGCAAAGATCGTAGCAAACGCCGGAGTTCTCATCTGCCGAACTGTTTTTACCGAAAATGTTGCATCCTTGAAACTGTAGCTTTCCAAAATTCGATATAACTCCCTAATCAACCAAGTAGTATAACCCGTCGACCTAGCAGACTAAAACTTGCACGCGCCAGACTTCGACTGTACGGCTCGAGTAAAATGTCACATAAAACTTAACCTCGCCGTCTCGATACACCGGGGAATAACCATTCAGCCGATGGCATACCTGAGGATCCGGCGAAAAAGGAAACGACGAACGCTGGAACCGTCGCAGTCATTCCACTACATTGGCGACGCGAACATTGTCTTTTACGCGCGAAGCACGTCACTCTCGCATTCTCGGGGAAGCTCGGTGAACTAGCGATTCGCCACGAGTCGTTTGGAAAGTTGAGCGAACGATAGGAGTCGAGTAAAAACTCGCGACAGCCATTCCCGAATAAGCTGGTAGCTATTTTACCGGCAGAGCCGTTTAACCGTTCACGGTATCCGAGCAAAGGGTGCTGGTAAATCTTTGAACGAGCATACTCGGGCGAGCTACGATCTAACTGCTATAAGTTCTGTGCTCAAGACGGCATACTAAATGTGTTTCGTGTACTTTGGTGGCGCAACCGGTGCTCTCGACGAATCGGTATAGATTTCTATGCGCGCGATGACGCTCGCAATTATCCTTAATGCGATTGTCACTAATAATCCGGCCATTAAACGAGCTCACGTCGAACAGCCGCGTGTTACGGTCTACGTGACGCAGATTTTAAAGGGAGCCATGAAGCGAGCTCGTTGGTGATCATTCATGGACTCCTGACTTCAAACTTTCCTCCATTCTTCATGATCGTCGGCGTTCCAACCTCGTGACTTTGTGGAATGTTGGTGGCACAGAATAGGAGACGGTTATATGGAAGGTGTAATCGATACATGTAGTTTGAATTTGTGATGGTTGAACAAATGTGGAATTCTCTTTTAATGTATACCGCCGGACAAAAGTAGTAGGATGTTTTTTTGATGTTTAATGCAAGTTTAATATGTTCCATTACTTTTACTTTCTGGTTATTTCGTTTATGTCATACGTGCCTTATGATGTGAAATACTAAATAAAATAAAATTTGGTAGAGTTTCCCAACAAATGTAATAAACGCGTTTCATAATACTCGTGGCCAGCGGTAAAAGAAATTTTGATTGCAACTTTCAAGAAAGTCTTAAGTTACGGTTCTTTTGAGTTTCATATTTAGATCGACTCTAATTAGCTAGGTCTTCGTAGAAACCGTAGATGTATTTTTACGTTGATGCAACGTCAGACTGGTTCGATGTAAATGTTCAGAGGTAAATTTGTTGGAGCCAGCTATGAGAGTTGTTAGCGACAATATGAAAGCTAGTTTGCGATTCCTGTGCTTGAAAGTTGCTGGGACTTTTGAAAGTCCAGTTTATGGGACAGGCATCCGACACAACGAGACAAGTCGTTTGTGAGAATTACGTATTACGGCAAAAAAGGAAATTTATCCACCCTGGTATTTTTTTTATACCTGCTATCTAAGATGTGCACTTACTGTCTAATAATTTTAAAACTTAGTCCTTGAAAATATCGAAATAATTTCAAATCTGCATGAAATCTTTTTAATTAAAATTTGATGACGCTTAAAAGGAGCGACTGCGCCTTGCTTATGAGGAAGTCCTCTATTTTCAGGAGACATAAAATATTATAGACCTATTTTAAAATATAGCAATATGGCGATCAAATATTATACTTTTCACCATCTTATTATCGTCTTATTTTTACGATACTCTCAGAATATTTCCCAATACTGAAATTCCAAAAGACCATGCGACAGTTTCTCAATTCCTGTAGCGGAAAATCGCGGAAACGTATTAAAACGCGCAAAATTCACCTAATGCAACAATTTCTGACTGTATCCTTCGCCCTTTATCATTTACGAATACCCACGAATCGTTGTAATAGAATGGAAACCTTTAACAGAACGATTTACATCGTAGAATATCTTTCGCCCTTTTATGGAATCCGTATAAAGAACGATGATACGATAGGACCCATCCAATGCGTCGAAATCTGATAGAACATTCTTGGAATTCAGATGCGTTCAAGAATGAGATTCACGATTGGCGGGCGTGTGGTAACGCGAAACCTTCCACATTACACAATTGGCATAACTCGCTGCATGCATAAAAACCAGAATTCTTTCGCTATGGATCGAATTAAAGACACGAGTCGCGCGCTGTGAAAATTCCAATCGCGGTTGCGGTTTCGCCGATACACATCGATGCCGCGACAGATAAGGTCGGGCTTCATCCGCTTTCAGGCTCGTTCTCCGCAAATCTCGAGAAACGGTTGCGCTGTGGTATAGTCGGTAAAGCGTAAACGCGCGAATGTGTGCACGCGTCGGTGGAAAAATGCTTTCGAATTTGCGATTTCCGCGAAGAACTTGTCCCGGCCGAGCTGATTCTTCGGTCGAAATGGAAAACCGCTTGAAGACGATTTCCAATACACAGAGAAAGATATGTGCATACGTATTTACCGTAGAGTGTCGCGTTATATTTCCACAGAGCCGCGTAGGAACGGATCGATGAAGCTTTGCAAATTTTATCGAGTGTAAATTCGAGCAGGTAGGGCGCCGCGCGTCTTCCGGTCATTAATCTTTTCCTCTGGCTGGTCTACGACGAATTCGACGATCAACGTGTGCCAGTTTCGTGCTCGTTCGTCTTCTGTTCGTTCCGTTTCTCGGCTCGATCCTGAAAGAACGTCGTCATCGAGTGGGAAACAAATGTGGTAGTAAATGAAAGGAAACGAGAAGATTAACACTGAATAAATTTAAAGACACGTGTTCTGTGACAATATAGTTTGCAAACGAATCATTGAAAATGAAAATTGTGCAATAAATAGAGCTTTAACGTAACTATCATTAAACGTTATGTAATTATATCGTAATAAATATAATTATAAACCACTCAGACAAATGAGCCGGAGGTGTAAATTAGATTTTTGAAACATTAGAGTAGTTAGAGTAGAATGACAGAAAGCAGAAAATAAGTACATTAAAAAATTAATCGTCAAGTATCAAATTGATAAGACTGTTACTATTAAACTTTCAGATAATTGCCATTTGAATGAAATACTTCATAAACACCGAAACCATAGCCGAACACTTTTGCACGATGTTCTATGTGCATCACAAGCCGTCACGAACCTATATATTCAAGGTGGAGAGAGGCTGCAATCAATTCCTATGGTCTTTGTTCCTCTAATTTTCGCATTTCCGAGCCGACGCGCGGCGCATCCGTGAGCGATGTTTCTTCTTTCACGCTGCTTTCGACTTTGCGCAAATGGACCGTTAACCGGCCACGTTATGCCGCGTTTCCATTCGAAACAGAAATAACGCAATCAACGTGGCGTGTACCGGCCTTAATGGAAACGCGTCGCGCCACCGTGCGTCGCCTGCGTTACCGCGTAATTGATTTTTAACCGCTTTCCGCGTTTCAGTCTTCCGAGTTGTAACTCGACCATAAACGAACCGCGTCGAATTCGTGACGCGATGCGACGACACAGTTCGTCGAAACTTTACATCGAGAAGGAAGCTGAAATTCTACGGTAGGACGAGGGAACGAGAGAAAATGTAATTAATCCTTGTCTTTACCATGCTGCATCCTGAAAGGGGTGCTCGAGCATTGAAAGGGAATTTCTCTTAGGTTTTGTTTAGGCGTTTGTCGCGTGTGATTGGATTGATTTAAGCGGTTATGGCGAGTGCTAACTCTTGTGAGAGGATGATTATAGCAAATCGCATAATGTCTATAGGAAACGTTTATGTTCAGAATATTCAATACTTATAGGTGAAATATGAATTTTTATTCGAATCTATACATTGAAACTAATGGTTTCTTAGCTTCGGTTATAATCCACAAGCATTTCTTTTTTGTCAGAGAGAATTTATTTGCGTTTTGATCAATAGCGATGCTCGTCGAACTAAAGCCACAAGACCAAAATCTAGATTTATAACTCTGTTCCCGTAACACCGAAAGACAAAAGAGAACATATTTCAAATGTCCTTGTATGCTAATTTAACCTGTATACGAAACGCTTCATTCTAATCCATAAGCAGATACGTCTTAGAAAATACGGGGTATGAAATAAATCAACGGAATCATTAAAGTATACAATAAAAGTAATAAATGATCTATTCCGTAGACAAATGGGCGGATGTGTTCAGTACGTTTTAAGATCAATTTTAAGCGAAACATTATAATTTCTTTATTTCTGAATTAATAAAGACTATTGAGATCGCACTAAAGATTTATTTCTTGATATTGTTCAATCGTTCAATTGTATAATCCAATTATTTATAATGTTTGTTTTGTTCACGGTTCAAGTATCTCTGAAAAGAGGTTATGAACTTGGATGACCTTACCTGAGGTGTTTGAACTCATCTTACAGGGTTAAAAATAGAGTGGCGTTCCTAGCATCTCCTTCTACTGCTTTTTCTTTATGTGACCCTCCGATCGGCGATCCTTTGATTTTTCCGATTCAATTTACCTTCTATTTTACATTTCAGTAATAACAGAAGAATAGAGACGTATTATGCATATTAGGATAAAACAGTGTAGATTATCTTGAATTATATCAGTACATTAAGTCACATATTTTATCATTATTATTAATGCAACAATATGTTAAATTGTCAACATTGCGGCATTAACATAACGTACAATGCAAATGTGTATTAAGCTACTATATTAAATCATATCATTAATATGTTAGCTTGCGTATATTACACATAATGGAAACAATCTCATTTAAGTAATGAAAAATTTTCACTTGTAAATTTTTAATTCGAACATTTTGGCAACTTATTAAGTTTCCACGGAAAGTACGAACAGCCATAAGTAATAATACACATTATTCATGACCCGCTTACAAAAATTTATCACGCTTGCCTTCGAGCATAAAATACCACAAAAATATACTTCCAAACTAGAGATATTCCAAATAAAACTATTCGGACTGCCAAATTTTTATTTTCAGTATTATTAATTATACGAAGTAAATATTATTTCTATTTTATCAAAGAGCACGTAATAAATTTTCGAATTCGCAACGGTGATAGCCAAAGAGAATTACTTCAGGAATAAGAGAACGAAGAAATTTTCGCTACATCTAATAACATACGACGTAAAGAACTCCACCAACAATCCACAAGACACCAATAAACACATTAACACGTTCTCTGTATTAAGACCTTAAACCAGCAAATCCCTTGCAAACCTATTCAATTTCCGCACCGATAAGTGTCACTCCTGTGAAACTGCGAAACAGAACTGGCAGAAGTGCAAGAATACAAAAGTAGATACTACAGGCATTGCGGAAAAAGGGATGCGAGGAAGAAGAATCGGAGGGAAACTGCGAGAAGGCCGGGTATTATTTTATAATCTGGCAAAACATTTTTCTGCCTTCGGATAACCTTTCTGAATGCGGCGTATTTCACGAGACGAGGCCGCTCAGACGATAGCTTACCAGCGAAAATAGAGCGAGACAGAAAAGGAACGCAAACGACCAAGAAAGAAGAAGAACCCTTAAGCCGTGGTAAGCCTACTACGGCCGCGCTTACGCCGGATTCTCCTGGGCTCTATCAGCATTCGGATAAGCTGTATCCGGTATTATGTTCCTCCGACGTTGCCAACATCGTGGTTTTGCCTCGCGTAAAAAACTGCAATCGAGCAACCGGGAGCGAACGAGAGGGCGTAGAAAAAGAGGGAAACGAAACGGCCGATAGGAAGCTAGTGGCAAACGCTAGCTGGCAGCCTGGAGACGCCAAGAGGGGTTGAAGAAAGGGGTGACACAACATGTTGCACGCTGCTAGCTATCTACCCGGCGGATCGAGTTACTTTAACAAACTTCCACGATACCAGCCGATACGCGATTGATATTGAATTAGTCGCTGAGAATGTATCAGCTGTACTGTAGCCTCGAGCTATTGCAGATCTAGGGGTGCGCTGGAATTTTAACTATCACCCGTGCTTCGTTTTCTCAATTTCATTTGTTTATTGGTTTATTAAATGATTTATTAAATTAATAGAATATCTACAAGAGAAAAAATGTACTATAAAATGTTATTTTTGGGGATTTCTATCTTGACAGATCAATATCATCCATTAGATTTTGTCCTATAATTAATTGCTATTATTCGGATCGACAATTGTTAACTTATGCTATCAGAAGATCTCATTAAACATCGTATCGATCTACACATGGATCATCTTACATATCCTTCGTGATGCAATGATTTTCCAGAAATTCTGTCTATTATATTTCCCGTATTCCGCGGATATTTTCTTGTGTATAACGTACGTTATACTCGAGACTGTATCTGCTTTTAAGACGCTTCAGTAGAAGAGTTTTCTCGACAGATTTCCTAGGAAACGAACAGCATTTATCGGAATATCTATTGGAACATCTTGTGCCGTATCAACATGACCTGCTTCTGTCGATAAAATATGCAGTTTGTATATGAAGCTGCAGATTTAGGGAACGTTACCTAACAAACGTGTCTCAACGAATACCTGAGCACGATGCTGTCATATTTTTAGCGCTGTTTCGCAGCGCAAACGTCAGCATATAGTAAATCACGATCAGTTATGTCAAACGCAACGTTATCGAAGCTGCACGCTTCCATATCGCGCTCAATTTTTTAAAGATGAGAACGTTAACATTTCTTGTATTACTTTTACTACGTCAATAATAAAATTCAATATTGGAATGTTTCAAATGTAGCCAAAACAGCAGAATTCTAAGCTCAACAGCAGACTAAAGTTTCCCAATTTGGAGTGTTCTGTATAAATAACGGAACAAAATTTGGCAAGATATCAGATCACTCGATTATCGAACTTGTACATCTTTACTTTTACTGCCCCTCATCAGGACGACATCATCTAACGATACCCAACCATGGACCATTTCCAATCTAATCTTACTCAAATCGGCCATTTTCTACTTTCGAGTCAGCAATCTATCGTCATTAGCTATCGATGATCAATATATTAGTAAAAAAACGCCGTAGTATCGAAATTCGAATATTCTCAACCTATCACACACACATACACACACGTATGTACTATAAATTACACTCGTTCAACGAAATAATGAGAGAGACGCCATCCCCCGACGAGCCGGAGTCCAACGAATCGTTTCATTAGACCTGAGCCAGAGTCGTCGTCGTTCGATTAACGTCGAGTGCCCGACGCGTTTTCCCCCTATAATCTTTATCGGGACAAAAACACGCGGCGGCGCGCGGGACCATGAAATTACAAAAGCTTCCGATCATGGCCGCTGCAGAAAGGGGATGGAAGAAGATAGGTTAGGGGTGATCGCGCGGACGTTGTACGCGGCGCGCGATAGAACTATTTAAATTTGTAACGCGGGCTTGTAGACACACCGTGGGCGGGTGGCCCACCATAGTTCATTGGGGACAGGAACACGGCCTCGATTTTACGGACATACTAGATTTCACGATCTAGTTACACGAGTGCAGTTTCCCACGCAGTCTAAATGCGACTAAGCAGATTAAACCTTGTTGCGGCGAATGGGACCGTGGAAAGAGGGAATAGTTTCTCGTGACAAAAGGTGGTCGACAATTTGATGAAGGCGACGCGACGATTCCACATCGTTTCTGGTTGGATCGTTGATCGGAAAGTCGGTCAATTCTTCTGCGGGAAGAACACCGCTTCTCGATACTTACTTTCCGATCGACACGACGATTCGATATGATATAGCGCGGGACGATTATGGATCTAGACTTAATTCTGATTTTTTAATTTGCATCGGGTGATATAGAATGAATTGAGAAATGATATCAGAAATTGAGAAAGTGAAAAGGGTTGATGAAAACAACAACGTGTTTGTATAATAAATGAATATTCGGTTTCCTTTCCATTGATTTAGTACCTTAAAAATGCAAATTTTGAACGTTTGTAAAGCAATTCACCATATATGAGGTCATACTTCGGAATAAATTGTATTTTGCTATTCTATTTAACCCTTTGCACTCGAGGATTTTCTCGGTGGGGCGTAGTAGCTACTCCGGATGATTTAGCGTATACGTGACGCGTGTCTTACAGCTAGCGTAAAATGATTTTATATAGAAATTAACTTACAAAAAAGAAAATTGTATTCTAATAATTTATCTATATTTACATGTTTGGAAATATGATTTTGTAATATTAATTTCTGTAATTTTTTTATGACAATTTTTTTAAGCATTCTTCAATACAATTGATCTCATTTTTCAACAGTTCAAAATCAAGTTCATCTTCATTTCAGTTAATTTCACTTCCGAAAACCATTTTTTAAGGGTTTCTAAATTATACTTTTGCCATGATCGTCGAATTTAAACTAACTTTGCAGACGTTGTCAGAACCATAGCTTCGGAGGCATATGGGATTAAATATTTTATCTCCATTTTAAATTCTAATACTTTACACTTCCTAACAAAGAACATAAAGAACTAAGGAACAAATTTACCAACCAATATTGCACTCTCATCAATTGCAGATGTCGAAATCTAACATAAACAGGGACTGTCGCTTCTCGCTCACCAAAATTATTTTGAGCTTAAAACGATCGTCACAAAGCTGGTTACTTACTCGAAAACTCTAATTGAGACGCGTTGCATATGCAAAAATACAAATCTAAAACTCAATCGAGGATGTCAGTCGTTTGAAAATTAGCACCAATCTAGCTCAGATTTTGCACCGTTATATTTCTTCTCTCTTTTACTCTCCGTTTCAACGTGGTTGTTATCGGCGTTGGAGATTAAAGTGGCCCGCTTTATTCTCGCGTTCGCGACCACCCAGCGAATAAACGAAACCTCTCATCTGTTATAATTTTCATTCGTGTAACAGAGGCGATTTACTCGCGCCCGCAGTCACTGATTTCGGATTTTCGTTCCTACCGGCTTGGGGCGAATTTCGAGTGAGGTCGCCGATTAATCCAATTCGTTCTGTTGCAAAAGATTTTCCATGATTTTGACATTATTTTCTTGGAAAAAAAGCAGCCCGAGGGCAGAGATGGTGGACGTGGTTTATACGCGTGTTCGGTCGTAACGCCTCGGGTAACGTGGTAATAATGAACGAATAATTAGCAATTAATAATCGATAACAGAGGGTAAGCGGGAATTAGTCGTACCGCGGTGATTATTAAGCGTGAATTATTGAAAAAGTCACAGATTAATCAACCGTTGGTTAAATTATATCGAATATTAATATGAAACGGGAGTTGCGGGGACACGCGGGTTTAAAAGGGTTTACCAGTACTGTTTGCACATTTTATATTAAATACAGTATTTTACTTTATGCCCAGCGCAGATGGTGGCCGATTTAGCGCGCAATCTCAATAAAAAGTTGGTTCGTTTCGTATATTCCCTATTACGATCGGGCACGTGCACCCCCTTATGACCACACGTGTGTGGTCACAGGTACAGAAGCTTCGAAGCTTATTATTAGAGTTCTGCTACGAGCTCGAAACGGTCGGAATAATGAAATCAAAGGCGAGACTGATGCAACAGCTGCTGCGTATTAATAGGATTTTTTGCTAGTTACAGGCATCCGTTTTTCTTTTTTCTTCACGTGTAAATTGGATCTGTGATATTTAACCCTGTCTCTGTTTAAAAGCAGCCTCGTAATATGGGGTTATGCGAGGTGTGTGTTGTACTTAATTGTGTTGATAGCGTTTTCACCCTTCTATGTATTAAATTAGTTAATTAATTACATAAAGTGCTCTAAGCCGTTCCACTGGAACGTTGTGTATATCTAATTACTTTTCTCTTAATTTTTCCAATTTAATCATTTTAAATGCAGTAAATTTGGCGACTTCTAGGGAGACTGAATTTTTGTGATCTAAATCTCTTTCAATTTGTTTCTTTCTCGTGTTCCATCATTTTCTAAGCATCCGAATTTTCATCAATGATCTGTACCAAATATCCACAATTCAATACCGTGCTCTTTGATCCTTTATATCGTTAATAGTTTAAATCTCCACACTCGGGTTTACGACTACAATCCTATTATTTCCCCAATGGTTGTCCAACTAATTATTAGCGAAATTTACCGTGACTGCGTATAATACGGTTTTTCGCTAAATATAACATAATTTGCCCCACGTCCTTTCCACAAATTAACCACTGCTTCGTTTCGAAAACATCCTCGAAATTCGTCGGTTTTCATAAAGAAATGATACGGGACGCGAGTAGCACGCGGGTTAAAAATAAATTCTTGTGATCTGAACAGTTTCAAAGAGAATAACTTACGATGAGTACTTTGTACGTAATGATCTAAGTACGTGAGAGCGGCAAAGATACGAGCGTTCGTTTAATTGAAATTTTTCTGCCCCTCCGTGAAGCTTTGATCAAAAGCAACCAACGGCGGAGAACGGAAGAAAGGGATATGTGACGCCAAAGCATTCATTGATTCCATTAATCCTCTCACTTTTATCATTGCGTAGGAAACGTACCTTTCTTATAAAAGAATCACGATCGAGGAAACTTTTCAGCGTACGTTTGTTGGTGAATCTGTCACGTGTAATCTGCGGATAGCCGATTAATTCAGATAATGAGGAGAAGATAATGGTCGGGTAATTAAACCACGGCGAAACCAAATTCAATCGGATCCGACGAGAAATCCGTTTCGCAAACGATTTAATAGGTTAATTTAGCCCGAAATCGGAGTTCCCTTTCGCGCTTTTTCGACTTCGCTCCGCTCATCCTCCATACCAAGAGGGAACTTTTATATATCACGGTTAATTAATCTCGAGTATTAATCGTACCGGCAGGAACGTATTTCGCGCGTTCGAGCGTCTCGCCCTGTGGCATATATACGTACATCCGGGAATGGGGTGGCCGTGCTGCCGCCGCCAGTTTGAAATATGGCCGGCGATAATTCAATTTCGACCGCATTTCTTCCAACCACCATGCAAGTTTCGCAGCAGTTTCGCAAACTGGGTCGAATTATTCCGAAGAAGGTTTTTCACTCGTATGTTTCTTCCAACGTTTTGTTATATCGCGATACATCGAATGTCGTGTCGAAGCGACTCTTTTTGTTCTTTACTTTGATTTTGGGAAAATTATGTCGTTCATGACAAAGTTTGATGGAAATGAAGTGGAAAGTATTCATACACGAGTCCATTTATATTATCATGATTACTGATAATGCAATTTCATGCTTCTTCGGATAACAAAAATCCGAGCTTCGCTAATTTGCACAAATCGAATCGGTCGATTCGAACGTTCATCATGCGTATATTTTCGTTTGTAATCGGCATCATTAATATTAATCACTGACGATTTTTATCGAATCTCTAATAGCGAATGAACAAAACTTTTTACACAGATTCATACGTATGTATATGTATTCCACTCTTCTCCCATTAAAATTCGTGTATCCTCTCTTCATGGACGTACGACAAACGCCTATAATTGCATTTTACTCTGGATAAAAGGCAGTAACTAATTTCAATCTCTAGACACCAACAGGTAAAGGTGTAATAAATTCACGTATCAATTACGACCGTGCGACGTTTACATGAACTCCTTGTTCACCGTTTTCCGTCTCTGTCTTGAAGTGGACAACGCGGCGAAAGACGAGACTTTATTTTTACCAATGGTTGCCGCGCGTGGAAGGGTGGTACGCGTTTTTCCTCTTTCGACGGTAATCCTAGCGTGTCAGATCGGAGACAGCTCGGTATCCCTTGCTGAGTGCGCTCGTCTGTTCCGCCTCGGATACCTTCGCCGTCGCTTCTTCCTCCGAACGTCCTCCCGTCCCTGCGTTCTTCGGCCTTCGCGCGTCCTTGGCCCGACAACCAACTCGTCCGACACGTTTCGACCGACTCCACTGCCAAACCCACCCTCCTGCCACCCGGCTGAAACGATACCGATATTCACTACTGCTATCTGCGAGAAAAGCCTCTATCTGAAATCCAAAACATTTTCTGGGAGTTTTCCCTTTCTAATGGAACCAGTCACTCGCTCTCTCCGCCAGGTTCTATTCCACAGGATCGACGCTCGAAAAATCCTTCACGTCGGGGATGAAGTGGATCCTCCTCCATCGGGAAAATCGTTTGCGGAGAGCTTTTGAATGAACTCCTTCGTTTGGTATGGATTGGACAGAGTTCTTTCGCTTAGAACAGTGTTTCTCAAACATTTTCCAGGAGAGATCTATTTTTGTTCTTATTTCATTCCTAGCGAATGAATCAATGATACGACGATGTTTTAAAATTTTTGTGCTAAATGTTGGAAATATTCGTAATAAGATTTTCTATAGAACTAATTTCAATGACAATGAAAGGATCTGGTGGAATATCGATATTCAGCCGTATTGCTGAATATTTTCGAGATGAAAGTTTCTACAATATACGTACGACTGCAATTAAAAATAATCACAGTAGGTTGCCATGGAAATAAATAAGAGCTGTGAGTCTTGGTTGTGAAATATTCTAGGAAAATAATTGCAATTAAACATAACCGCTGCGCAAAACGCCAGAAAACATTGGTAAAATATTACGATGTAATCGTATTGAAAGAAATAAATGGTGGAAATTTTCAGCATTTAAATTTTTCTATGGAAACAACTGCGAGTCCCTTCGGTATCGCTGTTCCGAAGCTTGGAAATCTGGGGTTTAGAAAGTTTTTCTTTTAGCTGCTTTGAGTTTATTTGCACAAGGAATTGAGCCGATACTCTATTTATCGGATTAGCGGTGGAAGAGAATCGGATCGAATTATCTGTGGTTTCGAATTGATTTCTTTCTTTTTATTTAAAGGGGAGTAATTTCGTGGATATATGGTTTTCGAAGGATATGATAAGGCGTTCAGTTAGAAAATTTATTCTTGGCTTCGTGTCGGAAGAACGAGGTTATACCCACGCGAGAACGGATAGATATTTCTGAGAGATATTTGAATTTAATATTTTTGAAAAATGATATTTTTACGTGTGCAATCTGAAATATTTTAAGACAGTGTGATCGTAGAATTTTCAGGTAGTTGTTTAATTATCTCAATAAATTTCAGGTAATAATGATAGCAGTGGGATAAAATCATAAACATTTTAAAAAGTATATTTCGTAATTTGTACTCTAGATAAGAGATATTCTATTCAGCCATACAGTGTGAAATTGTATTTAATAATACAATTAATAACGCAATTACAAATCGCCAGTAATATTAATCTATATTAATTTAGTGACAGTAATAGAATAATTGATATCTCTTTGCCCATAGACATTATTGATTCAACTAGGATTGTAATTATGCCGGTGTCATTGGAAAGCACGTCAAGTGGTTGCCATTTATAACTGAAACTAAATTTAATCTAACATTTACAGATATCTATGGAAATAATTTCCATGATTTCGAATGTGGTTTCCAATTTTTATTGAAATTTTACTGAGTTAATTTTTTTATTGAATTTAATTTTATTCACCACAGGAAAAAATATCTTCTCTGAAACAACTCTCGGTTATTGAATTTTTGTAATGCTTATACTGTCTTCAAACGAGGTCAGTTGGAATAATAAATTTGTTTCGGACAGTTTTATCTAGAATAGGTTCTCAATGATCACTCCCAACACTGAACGCATAATCCTCGATTAAACTTGTCCGAACAATCTTAAAATAAAAAATTAAAAAATTAAAAGCAGCATTTAATTATTGCTCATAATCGTTCTAAAAGGATTAACGACTTATAGCCGGATTTCTCTACGACTCGTCAGAGAAAAAAATTCTAGTTAATTCCAGTATTTCCCGTAGCAATGAAAATTAATAAGGAAGAACTAATAGCTACCGTAAATAGGTCTGTCTATGGCCTAATTATAATGTAACGTTGAAATAAAATAATACGGTGATAACATAAATCCTAGCCTTATGCTTATATGAAAGTTTTAAACTTCGTGACCTATTTTCTATCATCTGTTAAGTCGCTGAGGCAATTTTAATCAAATTTTAATATACTATTATTTTGATGATAATGGTCTTTAAAAACTCTTTTCAATCGGAGGCTATTTAATAATTATAACTTATGACGCGGAACTATACAAGAGAAAATTAAAGGAAAAGAGACACGAAACGTAGTAACCATGACACCGAGAAATCGTTCCTTAAATTCATTTATAAGTGCGAAGAAGTACCATTAAGTTAGCCTTAAACTTTCAATTACCAGTCGCTAAGCTCCGCGGGAGCCGTTCAGACGGAAAACAATATTCAGCAGTTATTCGAAGCTTTGCGTAGGATTTTTTTCATTATCGTATTACGAGCCGGGGTTTTGGCCACTCGTAAGGAGATAAATTGTTCCTCGGCAATATTGGAATATCGGGAAAGCATATTTCATTACGACGTTGGCGTGAGCACGCGTATATGCACGCGAGCTAACGCCCGCGGCGAGCCGAAATTTCACAGGAACCGCTTAAACCTGATACCGTCACGTGGAAATAAGTGCTTTGTACGACACAGTCGTTCTACCGGGGAATTTATGAATCGTCAAATATCATGCAGATTTCCGGTTTAGCGTGTCGAGACAGTGGCACCCCTTCCGAAGAGCATAAACATCGGCCTCCTTTGTTCCGGAACACGTTCACCAGGCTAGGGCGGGGTTGTCACGGGTATTAAGCATCGTAAATTGAACTGGAGAAATGAATACGTATCGGAGATAGTGATTTTGCTTTCACGTGATTTGAGTGCATTATGTAATTTCTATCTATTTCCAGGTTTTAGGAATATTCTAGGAATTGGAATGCTGTTATTCGTGCGTATCGCATTGCATGATTTGTGGAAAATGAATTAGATCAACTTTATTAGAGTGAAAATGAAAAGATGATACGTGTTCATGCGACTGATAATAACTCGATTAATAGTCTCTCTATATGCTTATCTTCAAACATTCCAAAGTCACGTTATTTGCAGGAAAAATGTGCTTGCTTCGATAAATTAACCAAACGCCATTTGATAAACGTTCAATGGAAAAACATTGCAAAAAAGCGATGCAGAACACGTGCATAGTCGGCGTATACATTTTTCTTGATTCTATGCGTCCAACTAAGCTTACGCGATGATTTATCGTCGCGCGCGTAATTTCGTCAACTTCTTTCTCGTCGGTGAAACGTGGCATAATGTACCGTTCGTCGTGCTTTACGATGTCTACCATATTGAAATTTCATTGGTATTGGTAACTAGGTATTAGCAAACCGAACACGCAACGCATTTGCCTCCGTCAAACCACTCCCATTTTTGCGACTCTGTTTCCTAAGATTAGTGTTGGTATCGATTACGTCTATTATTGTCAGCTTAAATAGAATTGAAAGAATGTGAAAATGTAATTTCGTGGATCGATTATTGCAGCTATATTTAGAGGATTGGGTGAAAATAGAAAAAGTACGGCGCTTAAAAATAAATAAAATATAGATCCCAGAACGTTAAACTTACCTCGATTGGAGCACTCAATGTAAATTCAAACATCATTTGAAAGTTACTGTTATTTCCAGAAATTCCTTGAATGGAAAGAAATCGTTTCAAGTTCCAATCGTCGAAAGACGAACGGGCTAGGTGACTACAGAGGTGGACGCGGATTTTGGTTTTGACAGCTACTCAAGGGTACAATTCCGCGAAGCTTTTACCCTGCAAGACTGATTAGCCATTACGGTAATACGTCTGCGAATGGTAGCGATCGCTTTTAACCGGATAGACTTCCTCGATCGAGCGTTCGATTGAATTGATACCCGTTGACAAATACGTTTAAGGAATGTCTACTCGGTCCGATTGAGCCATTAATTTATTCCTCGCTGTTCCCTCAGCCGCCGCCGACGACGACGATTTTTCACGACGGTAAATTTTCAAATAAAACGTCGCGCTCGACTAGCTCGCGAGTTCGTAGCGAGAAATACGGGGAGCGAAAAAAAAGAAAGATAGAAAAAAAATGGAAGAAAAGGAAGGTAGGAAAGAAAGAAAAATACGCGAGACAAAACAGCCATTGTGCTGTATGAATATACACGTTTGCGTCGTGCATCGATTACTTTTTACACGCGTACCTTCTGCATAACATTTCGCGTAGCACACGTGAAACCATTTAAAAGCAAATGCAAATAAAAACCGGGCTTGATTGTAGCGCGAACTGTCGACGTCGTCCTGGTTTTCATGCTTCCTTCCCGTGTTCCCCCTTGTTGGGAATGTTGCAACCTTGCTGCGACAGCAACCCGTGCACTTATAAGTCTCCAACATTTCGTAACGAATACTTGCTGTCCGATCATTTCCATTGCTAATCATGATTCGACTATAAAAAAAAAAACTGGCGAGTGGCAACATTGATGCATACATCACTATGCATTACACAAATTTGCTAGTTATGTCGGAATCTTATCGATATTACGATCATGTTCGCCGTCGTGTACAAAATATTTTTGCATATACCTAAGGCAATAAAATTGAAATATGAATCTGTGCTGTATCGCCTCTATTTCAATTTGCCTGTTATGTATCATTAGATTTTTAAGTAATATACGTAGTTCCTCGAAGGTGAAGCATTGCTGTGAAAATCATAGTGATCAAAGATTTCAAAAGATTGGTTCATTAAAGAATTTTTATAGGAAGCTTGTGAAATATAAAAATGGAAAATCTGATCGCGAGGATCGTTGAACTGAAATTCGAGTTTCACATATTAATACTTAAATTATTAGTTATATACATCGGAGATAAATTCCTATTTTTCTATTTTTACATTTTCCCGTGTAATTTTGATAGTCGAAATACGAATCGAAATATCGGAAACACGATAATACTGCACCATATGCAAAGTTTAAAATAAAACGATTTGAAATAAACTAGAAATAAAATCCTCTCCACGGATTTATAAAGCGGAATTTATACACCGACAATAGACCTACGATTGCAAATTTGGCATTTGAAAATGAAAGTTGCCTATGTTTCAATTGCCTTGCGAATATAGGTAAATATTTTTATCCCACCTATGAATTTTTACCACCTACGAAACATCAAATACCTTGTCCATTACATTCTAATAAATATTATGTTAGTTACTAATAATATTCTTTTGCCGATAATATCCTTCCTACGGCACATTATAGGATCCAATTCCTTTCGTCTGGAACACGGAGTCAAAAAAAAAAAAAAAGAAAAAATACCTACATTTATAGATACGAAACTATATCTACGAAGAACCAATAAAACGAACGAAACGAGAAAGTAACGAGACCCAACAACCCTTGTTCGCACCCGAAAGCAATGACGTTTCCATTTCTCCGGCCATAAGGTTCCTCTGTTGGTATCGTCCGCACCGAAGGTTCGTTCGCTTGGCATAATGATATCTCGGTCGGGGCGTTTTTCGCCGGCGAAATTTATGGCGTGGTAATAGAGGGTAAATTAGAACCACATGACTAGTCGCGCCATCAATCTCCCTGGAGCGACCCACGCGGCACCGAGAGCCCCCTTCGAGCTGCCGCGAATAAACCGAACTTGTCGCGTGCCTATGGCGCGACGTGCGACGAATTCCTCCGCGACGGAAGATTAAAATCTTCCCGGCCGTCTTGTGCAACCCTTCGTTATCTAATTATCCTGCCAGCGGTTATCTGCGCGGTGGAAATCAGCGCAGCGAGTCGTACTTCATAACCCGAAGCCCTTCGGGGTCCGGTGTAATATTTTTTCGCGGGCATCTTACGCTCACCTCTGCGAAATTTATCGTTACATTCCCTCGACGAGAAACGCGCGAGTCGGTTGTTATTCGGTGCTTGTTACGTGTCGCGTTTCTTATTCATTTTCTTTTTTTTCTCTTCTCCTCCTGCTTTCCTTGGTGTTTTGTTTGGCTGGAGATAATGATCGTAAAGAACGGTATTTTTAGATGATAATAGAACGTACATCAGATAAATAGTAAAATATATTTAAATATATTGGAAATGAGAGACAGAGTTCATGATTACTTGAAGTATTTTGTGATCATGATCAGCATGGTATGAATATCATTCAAAGTTATCTGAAGCTGGCCGGGATTGTTTAAATCAGGTCAAAGTTATCTAAAGCACTTTCGTGACCATGGCCAAGATAGTTCAGAGACCTTTCAAGGCCATGTCAACTTCGAAGTAGCTTTCCACATTAATTGAATTATCGAAACCTTTCCTACAATTGCTCAAATACTTGTCTAACTCTTTACTTGTTCTATTTTTTGAACACCACGGTCAAAATACGTTGATAGAACATTCCGAGTCCTCGTTTGCATCTGTGATAGAAAAGATCGAGGTTAACATCTAAATAGACCTAACTGACCTACGCAAGAATGCTATTACTCGACTCAGCAAGAATGAAGTTGCTAGGACACATATCCGACCGCATAAGTAGAAAAATATCTGGTACGTTATACATAGACCTTCGTAATATTTCCAACTGACTCTCAGGAATTCCTATCTTGTATTATTTGATCTTAATTTCACTTAGAAATTTTATTCTTTCTCTGTGAAGCTCTCCTTATTTCAAGACATCCAGTTTCAGGTATCTGGTTCAGTTGATCCACGCAGTTGTTGTCGTGTGCTGCCACGGAATCGGACTACAGGCGAGCTTAGCCGGCTCATGCGTGGAAAACTAATTTCACGGATCGTTAGGTATTTGCAAAAATTGGTACGCACCATAGAGACGCATCGCGGCAGCAGTAATTTATTCCTTACCGACGTATGAAGGACCGTGAGAAAGAAGAAAAAGGAACGAAAGGAAGAAATGGCTAACAAACAGTGCGCTTCTAAGCGACCGCCGAAAGCCCAACGACACCAAACTCCTATTGTCTCGAGCTAAAACGCCAAGCGGTCAAAACGAATTGGCCAGGCGAAAGAGTATCGTGAAAATGTTTCAGACCAACGTCTTTCACCCACGCAGCTTTTCCTCGGTAGCGAGACGTTTAAGCCACAGCGAGATTCAAAGCATCCGCACGATGAAACGGCCACGCAGTGCCGGAAGGAAACAACGCTCGGAACTGCCTACAAAGGCCATCGCTGCTAATTAGTAAGATTACAGCGGTGCCGTGCCCTTGCCGCGGTATTGCCTCGGCTTCTTTTTAAATTCCAGATGAGCCTGTGTGAGAGTTACGAGGCGTCTGGTGTTGTAGAAAAAAGGCAGAGGAAAGAAGAAAAGTCGTGGCACAGCACGAGGAAAACTTTTGGGAAAACATTGTTCAAATAAATAGCATGGAAAAAACCCTGGTCACGCTTAGTTTGTCGCCTAGTTTATTTGTTAGAGTTAGAGCATGATTGCGCTATTTGTGGTAGATACGAGAATCAGAGAAAATCTACGGTTTTGCAACACAAATTTGATTTTATTATACTAAGGTGTTATGTGATCTAGTTAAGTTTTAAAACTGATAATATTGATAATTGATAAAATAAATAATTGATAAAATTGATAATTGATAAGTAGTGAAAATAATTAAAACGATCAGTGGAAACAGTCGTAGCTCTTCCGTTCGTCTGACTATAAGCGGACTATACTACCGAATTTCAAGCTAATCTTCTCAAGTTTACTTTCTCGATGTCTTTCTATTTGACGTCTTTGTGTTCTCTGAATTATAAGTTACGGTGGAATATTTCGCTGAAAATAGGAGCGTAGAAGAATGATAAAATGAAATAATGAAAAATCTTTGTAGTTGTTTCGCTAGAATATTGTTCGTAAAATAAAAGATCCTTCTGATTTGTTTGGCTAGAACGTTTGCCATCTAGAAACGTTCGCCGAATAGGATTTTTGCATTTTTTTTTAACAAATGAGCGAGTAATAGAAATCAAATAGCGATCGAACGAATGTCAATCGATTAAAACGCGAGTATAGAATTTCTTTATAAAACATAGTTACAACGCGCAGCTTCTTTAATTCCTCGATTCCAAAATTTTCAGAACTTTAAAAAATAAATTCCATTCTGTTTACACACAAAACAAGTAAATTCGAACGAACTGACTTGCCTTTCTTCTTTTTTTTTTTTTTTATCCCATTGATTTGCCATCGACCCTTGTTAACATGGCTTTACCAAAGCTCGTATAATTTCTCGTTTCGGTTACAAAAGGTGCGCGGTACTTTTACTGTAAAAATAGAGGTTTTCGGTTATAAATTACTGGTCCTGTACATTTTGTGTACAAACACGATAGAGATGTGTAGAGAGATCCATTGAACCGTGTTTCAGTCAAGTGCGCGCGCACCGAACCGTATTTCAAAATCGATTTTCCCGAAAGCGGTGACTCGTATGGAAAAATTGCATTCTGTATTTTCAATTGAATTTTTTAAAAAGACCTACTTTCGTTTGGAATTACATCAAATATTTTGCAGCATGCTACGCGTTTTTCATATTCGTAAATGACCGCAGCTTTCAACAGCATTCTACCATTACGAGCACGGTTTTTTCTGTTTGTATATATCGCTAATTAATGCCCATATTTTTTAAATAAATTAATAAACTAAATCGTTAAAATACTTTAAACGTATTGAAACGGCTTGAAACGTAAATGAAGTTTATATCATTAGAATACATACTTGTATAATTTACTCATCTTTTCTAGATAAATTCAAATTATTTCCGGAATAAATTATTTACATTGCACGAAAGAAGATTCGAATAACCCTTATTTAATTTCTTCAATTTTTATATGCATATCTCAGTGTTATCAAATCTTGCGCATTCTCTAAACGTCCCTTACATTACAAGCGACGATCACGTACCAAGATTCCCTCTTGGCCGGACACGTGGTCGCATTTGCATTTTTATCGCCGTTACAACTCCGCCCAATTTAAAGAAATTATGTGCAATGAAATTCGCACCTGCCTTCGCGATACTTTCACGTTTCTCCATTTATCCTTGCTGCATTAAACATTAACGTAAGCGAGGATTATGTTTTCCAAGTATTAATATGTTAACACCTTCACATTCGATGGCATCGACGTGTTATCAAGTGCAGGCAAAATGTTAGTGTCCGGTGACAGCGCGTTAATGCCACGTGCGAATCGATTTCTTACGTAAACTTTACGAGCTTGAAATGTTTTGCCAAAAAACGCCGGTTATTGGCTAAAGTTACTAGCAAATTTATGTGCATGGCAAGGCGTTAATATATCGCCACTATTTAGGCTACAATTACAGTGGATACTTGTTCCGATGAACTATCATCCTCCCGAAAAAGAACACCAGAACAATCAAATACATAGTCTTCAAACGTTTCATTCGTCAGAAGGACAGTTGGCGTAATTTCGCGTCTACTGTAACCACGGTTTTAGAAACATCTTTTAATAGGCGATTACACAATTTCTAAACGATCGACAGTAATAAGAGCACGCGCATGCTTCATCACGCTCGACCTTCTAATTATTCGCCGACTCGAGGATCGGCCACATATCCTCACGGAAATGTGGGTTAAACGTCGCCCCGTACAAGTAGCAAGAGACGCTGCATTGTGCTGGCCGCAATCGACGAAACGGCAAGTCGCGTGTGTCTGACTAATTAGGGATGCCCAACCGCGGCCAGAAACACGAGAATAGGAGACGAAGGACGAGGTATCAGGTCAGCACAACCCTCTCCTTCATCGATGCCAATTTTCGTTCATCGCTTTTTTTCCCGATTGAACACCAGCCGAAACCGTGCTCGGCAATTTGTCCCTCGAATAAATGTCGCCGTCCATCTAACGAGTGTATTACCGATGCGGACTGTGGCTCTCTTTCTTCTGATCTCTCTACTAACCACCATTTATTCGATGCCTCGTTTCTCCCTTTATTTTCGTTTTTCTTTTGCCGTTTTGAGAATCGCTTTTGGTCAATTTGCTGCTCGTGGTGGATATCTGGAAACGAGAACAGATATAAAAGAGCGAGAGGGAAGAATAGGACACGTTGTGCTTGTTGCGGTTTGCTTTTCTTCTTCTTCATGTGTTTGCCTTTGAGCTTGTTTGGCATTGTGTAACCGGTTCGTAACTTGCGTTCGCTTGATAAGCTTGCGTGTAGTTTTGGTTTTTGCGGAGGAAATGGAGGAAATTTGGACGAACGTGGTTAGATTTTGTCAGAGTGATTTGTCATCTCTCTAATGGGATGATCGGTGTTTCAAGTATTTACTTTGATTAGTTGCTTGCGTTTGTTTGATGTAGTTATCAGAACAGTTTGCTCTTCTCTTTTAAGAATTATCGTTTTTTAAATACTTGCTTTGAAGTTGCCTTAGTCGTGTAATATTAGTGGTGTACTATTCATGGGTTATTTATGTCCATGCAATGCGGCGAAGGCGAAGGAAAATTTATACAATTACTTCCACCTCGCAACCATAAAACATTCCGTGAAGAATAGCAATTTATACCGCATTGAACGAGCTTGGAGACCTTGTGTTTAAGAACCCGCGCAGGATCGTTGTAAAGCCAGAAGAAAAATGAATAACTCACGTTTCCTGATATTTATTACTCTCGCCACTACTGAACGCCGAATTCGTCGCCAACTTTGACTCGTTTGTTCGAACATAAAATTGTTGACTTAACGAACTAGTCACTCCAACGAATCATTCATAAAAAACCACAACGCGATTTATCAAATCTTTTACTTTCGTCAATGACTCTTAGGTTTGATAATCCTCTACAGTTAATATCGACAATCCTCGAGATAACCAGAATCAAACTGCCCCTTAAAATTCTAACTGAAACCAAAATGTCGAAGAAACTTGTACGTCGCATCACCGAATAACAATAACATCGAACAAGCAGACAGAACAGAACACTGGAGGAAAAATCGAGCAAAGAGAAATCAGGAAAAGAACGTCAAACGTTACAGGGAAGTTACGATTCGCTAAAAGACAAAGAGACCGACAAGAGAGGAGGTGGGGCGACGGTTGAATCGCTTAATGCCAGCGAAATTCGCGGTATTCAGTAGCACCGCTTCCGCCGGCGGCGCTTCCGCCGCGGTTATGACGTCGTCGTCGAAGAGAGAGAATTGAAAGGTGGTATGTACGGTTACACGGTTGAAATACGCTCCTCTCATCGGTTTTCATCCGGCTGCGGAAGAAAGGGCTCGTGCAAACTGCACTGAGATACCCGGGAATCTATTTCAAATTACTTGGACGAGAGTTCTCCTGATGGACTTATGAAGGCCATTTGTTTTATCACTGTTGAAAAGAGCCAAAGTACGGACAATGGGGCCAAAGGTTCAATGAATACATCGTGTCTCTCCACTCCCCTTTCCTTCTGCCGTCGTTCCGCCAGCGCAATCGCGCCGGAATAATAAGAGGTTGGCGTGCATATTTTCAAGTTTCGCGCAATTTCCTACTCATAGTATCGCGCAACGTAAACAAAAAGCAGTAAAGGGGAACGGGAGCAGAACGCTAACGAGCGTTATCCTGTTCTTCCTTTAAAAGTTCGTATACATTTTGCTGTAATCTTCCCACGACCCACCCCCTTCCTTTTGTCGCTTGCCACTGTCGTCTTAAGTGACGAGCTAATTACGCGCTCTTGCAAAATTGAGAGACAATTGGATGATACTTTTTAGACAATGCGATATTTAGGTCGCTTTGAAATTTATTGTAGAAGTTAAGAAAGCTCTGTTAACGCTGCTGAATGCTACTTTCTTCATCATTTAATTTTAGCTTTCGTTTATGTATGAAAGGAAAAGACTAAAGCTGAGTGCAGCTTTTTATTCTAATTTGAAATCTAGAAACTAATAATTGTTGAAGAAATACAATTGTGAAGTAATGAGCTGATATAATTGTAAAAATTCGTGTATATATAGATTCGATATTATTTTTACGTTAGTTTCGTATTAAGGATCGTTATAGTAGATATCATGATCGTATCTAACCGTGTAACTTATGGTAGTAACTCTCAGGCAGAACTGGAAGTGTCACAATAACCGAGTAGGTACCTAAGCGTTACGGCGGAGAGCAACTCCATAGTGACCTTGAACGGTCAATTGATTTCAAACAAACTATAGTACCCCAAAGACTTGCCAGCTCACGTTATTAATTTCTGTTTCAGGTAAGCCATGCATCTCCCTTGGCTCTCTCCACGGTACAAGCACCGTGTAAGTACTTGAAGTTAATCATTAATGTGTATATTACGATAAAATCAACGTGACCGAAATTCAAAACTCTGTCGTAATACAATTCACTTTCCACTTTCATTTGCACAGCGACGATTAAACTGTGTTAATTGAAATAACGTTTAAACAGAGGTTGACACGTCTAATTTGCCAACTGAGATAGGTTTGTTCAAAGTTAGCGAGTTACGGTCTTATGCAAACGCAAGGCGCGTCCACATGAGACGATCACACGCCAATTTGCTATCTCGTTGTTGACGTATTAATCTGTTAACCAAGTCATCCCTTAGGCAAAAAATTTCCACATATAACGTAAAATAATTAAACGTATAATATAACGTAAAATAAATAATAAAAGATGTAAGAAGATACGACATAATTTTATCTAGAAAAAGTTGAGAATTCCAGTAACGAGTTAACAAAATGTACCATAGTTACTATATTAATGAAACAATGTTAACGCTATAAAAGAAAATTTTAAGAATATAAATGCATGACAGGATTGGATCTTAAACAGAAGTCGGGTGAAAACAGCACGGCAGGGGACGCATTAAATATGACTGCGCGGCGACCGATGTGTGAACTACGGTAGAACTCCATTTATCTGAACCCATCAGGGGACAGGAGTTCGTATATAACTAAAGTTCATGTACTAATAGAAGTTCACTAATTCTACCCACCACTAACGATTTCTCGTTCAAATAATTTGATTTAATCGACAGAAGTTCATTTAACCGTGCACTAACTAAAATTTCGTTTCGATATATGGAGTTCTACTGTACCCCCATACTAAAATATATTACGTCTGTGAAACGACTTATCATGTGAGAATGTACCATCCCTCTTTACATTTTCCAGTAAAGTTAGGTATATTACATAATTAGTTTTAGTTTCACTGTTTTCAACTGCTGAGACTAACAGAATAATTTTGGCCAATTATTTTTCTAAATGTGCACTCCATTACGTAACATCGCATAGCTCGTCTTCTTCAAATGACCTAGATGAACATTTACACGTACCCATTTCTTCAAACCCGTTTCTTGAGCCCGGTTCAAGGGGATCTTGATAATTTTAATAGTGGAAGTTTTAACAGGTCGATTCGCAAAGCTTCCTGTCCATTGCGAATCTCGTCAGACGCTGGTAAAACTTTTAATTCCTTTCGGATTACCATGTATCGGAAGCTATTTGCCGAGTATCTGACGCCCACTCCTCTTCTTTCGAACTCCATTTTTACGGCGCATTAAATCGCGATCGTTTGTCAGGGTTTCGACTCAAATCTACGGGAACAAAGCGTTTCCGTAAACACGATCAAAATTCAAGTGCCGACAAGTTTGCCCTAGGAACTTCGTCTCCCTTCGGGCATTACTCGAAAATCTCCCCATTTGCTTCCAGGAACGACAGAAAATTCATCTCAAGGATAGGAAGCATCTTGATGCACCGCTTTAATGCGCGCCGTTGTTACGAAAGATTTCAAAGGGGAGTATAGGGACTGATTTCGAATATCTGTATATTCTGTAGAAATTATTGTCGTATTTAAATTTATCAGTAAACCTTGAATACGTCGATAAATCAAAATTCGTGCAGTAATATCAATAATCGGTTGCCAATGACCGCTTTGTATCGAATTTAGGCAGAAAAGTCAGTGCTCGGATAAAAGATTTTTTATTTATTTGTTTTATTTGTAGCAGTTATCGTTACATTACGGATCGTAATTAAAAGAATGGAATGTAAACAAAGCTTTGTCATGTCCTGCAAATACCGTAATAGGAACTCTTTGAATGTTTTAAATATTTTCGTATATTTCTTTAATCGTTATTACTGGAAACTGTCATGCAACGATGCTCCATTTCTTTTATGACGTAACATTACGGCATTTAAATATCTACTTGGTTATAAAAGCTATTCTGTACAAAACTGTTTGCATTGTCAAAAATAACACTGGCTATTTTTCTCTTATGCTTCTCAGAGGAACAAGGCAATATATGATAAAAATTCTATCGTAAAATACGTAATAAAATCGATAACCGTTGTTGTATTTGCATTCGACCGAAACGTTCGGGATTTGTATTTGCATACGAAATAAATTCAAGATACAGCGGCAAATAAATAAATAGGATGAGAAAGTAAGAGCGATTTCGTTGTAAAACTTGAATACAATACAAGTTAGTAGACAGGCCGTAGAAAATGATGAACGGTAATATAATAATAAAACCGAGCAAAGTGTGAAGCTCGGGAAGAGCACCGTAGAGATGTCACGAATAATGGTCGGAAATAAATTTAGTCGCTGCACGCTTAAAGAGGTAGAAGGAACAATGGACAAAGCAATACAACCGAACGACTGGATATTCCTGTTATCGTCCAGAGTATGAACTGTACGAAGAATAATTTGAGAGTTGTAAATTTTTGCCAGTAAGTTGTTACGAATATTTGATCGAACTTGAGAAGTTCAGATTAATTAAGAAGCAATTGTTGAATTTTGCAAGTATTTTCGTGGATGTATTTAAAATTAATCTGCAGTTTACCAAAAAAATTGAACAGTTCGGGATTTTATATTATTCTATCTTTACATCCGAATTTTTTGAAAGTTAAACTTCGATTCCCTCGGGGCTTCTCTTTGTTCTTTAAGCTTCGGTCCTCATTCTTTGATTGTTTGTCTTGGAAGACGGAAGTAATTCGTTCGCTCCTCGACCATTGTCTATTGTTAAATTAGTCGCAAACATCGCATATTACTTTAGACGAAGCTTTAAGTAAGTTGGTGAAATTTATTTGATTTTTTTCATCTTAATTACGCCACATCTATTTTCTTCGTGTAACTATTGAACTAATATTACAGACGAACAGGAGATTCAAAATGCATTAAATTTCGCTTTCCACCTTTTTCGTCTTAATCTTTCTTTTCTTAAGTGACCTTCTCAATGGAGGTGATACATTTCGCAGTAGCCACTTCTCGACCTTTCGAAAGCGCATTCTGAGCCTAGAAAGGTCTGTAACGACGCGTCTGTCGTGAGCGTAAATCAGAGTCGTGTTATTGGATATTTACGTCGATCAGATATCGTCGCCAGACGTATCGGAGAAAACGAGGGGCACGCTCGTTCACGTCTCGGAATTTTCCCAAGAATTTCCCAGCCAGGCTCTCTGCGTCAACAACGATGCTACCGATACTCCACAACGATTGTGCGATATTCTCGGTATCTTACGCGTCAAATTAACGAACTGCAGCTGTTTTCTTTGCGCAAACGCTGTCATAAGTTCTTTCATTTTCGTTTACTAGTCAGCGACATTTGCATATTTCTTCACTTTCTTTTATTCATACAAATATTTTGGTTTCAGTGGGAAACGTGTGATTTTATTTATATATTCAGAGACGTATAAAAGGTCTAGCTAAACATTAAGCAAATAAATTAAAAAAGAAGTGTAATAAAAGGATTTCATCTTGCGAATGATTCACCACGCTTCTCGCGAAATTTGAGGCTCAGCTGAGAATTCGAGCCGGCAGGGTTCGCCTCGATTATTACGCGCGCCGTCGCGCGGATTATGCCGCAATTACCATGAAGAGGGTTGAGGAGGGTGCATGGAGAGGCAGAGTCATCAGCCCCACGGATATCACGTAACGAAAAATCACATTACGCGGCTGGCGCCTTTATTTAAAACACCCAACCACCGACACTTGTCCGCGGACTTCATTCTCTTACCATTATCACCCTCCGGTACACGAGGGTGACTACAAAACTGTCGCGCTTTACCGCGCAACGGAAGGAAGTAGTTACGTTTTATAACCGACGCAATAATCGTTTCCACGGTCTACGGGGCGCTCGATGTGTCTCAGGCTCGTTGGACGAACGCGTATCGCTCTGGTATACTCTACACACTGCCGAAAGCTCACTGCCAAATTGATACAGCATGGTTGTTCGTGGTACGTTTTAGAATCGTCACAGTTTACGCGAGAGATACGCGTATCTTCTATTAAATTTCGCGAATGAAACGTTTCAATTGAAACATTTGACATTTATCGTTTTGCTGTAAATGAAAATAGTTCTTGATTTATATTATATTATACGCTTGACAAGTTATTGAATATTTAGTATAACGAAGGTAATATGAGGCTGGTAGGTTTCTTGAATAAAGGAGATTTGGAACAGAGAGAGTGATGAATACTTTGTACAGGCATTACGTGTGAATAATTGATATGATGGAAATTAACCTAGAGTGGCGAAGATTTGAAAGGGGAGTGTTTAAATATATTATTACATTATTATTTTATTCGACTTCATTTATTAAACGAACATTCCAGTTACAAGTCGCACATTTACTGCGTATGTCGTAGGAAATTCTAAATTATATTATGTTTCAGAAATCTTATTATAAATTTACAATATTTTAATATGCATTAAATTTAAGATTAACAAATGTTTAATAACTAAAACTTCTTATAAATTATTATTCTTTTCTCATTTATTATTAATATTAGTTTCCCATTATTTATTTGTTTCTTCTCGGAAAAAACTAACACATTTTTCATTCCATATCGTTCACTCCTATATATAATTTTTGTGCAAAAATAATTATTTATCAGTCATGCGTGAGAGCTCTGCGAGTGAAAATATAGGAGGAACATTCGACTGGCATCGCGTCGAAATTACGTTTCTGTAGTTGCTGCTTTGTTCGTGTCGATTGCAGGACGATGTTCAATCAGAAATATTGCTGTCGATCATAGCTCTCCTTCGAAAGCCCGCCGTTTTCAAGCCCGAGGGAACAATGACCCGAGTACCTTCTGATCCTTACGCGATCCAATTGATAGTTGCACCGTTATCCCGCAGTGCTGTCAAAACAATATACCCTTTTGCCTGCCTATTTGTGTCGTCGAATAAACCGAGCGCACGCGCCTTTATTTCACCCCCGGGAAAACGCGATGAAAGCCCTCGATGTCGCTTCCAAGGTTATCTCTGACAAATTTAAAAAAAGGTACGTGGTTGGTTGATACTCGCTCACAAAGCATATCAAAGGAACTTTATCGATTCGCATGTACGAAGATCATTACGTTATTGCACGATCTACACGATTACATCGACGATGGCGTATGCGTAAATTATGTCGTCCGTCTTTGAAACGAACATGCAATTATGGCAAGGAGAATTTGGTACGAATGTTTATAGCGAGTGACTGAGTCTCTATAGTTTGATTATTTAGAATCATTTAGAATTTACACTTCTTTTAATAATTTTTCTATTTTCTATTCTCGAATATTCTTTGGACATTTTTATACAAATTAATACTATAATTTCACAATCAAAAAATACAAAATATTCTTCAATCCCGCGGAAGTAGGAGTTACGTCCTATCGGACTCGACGATCGGTCCCATTTCACGTTCTGTCAATAAACAAATATCCAGGGTCGTTAAGAACATCTCGAAGCTCATGGGACGCGGTACGACTTTCGTATTCCATTAAAGTGGCCTATAAACGCATGGGGAATTCATTTTTGCATAGGAGCCTGACGCGTACTTGAGGTTATTCTCCAAGAATAAAACTACGTCCTTCGTTGTCTGAAATGGCACCTCCGAAGAAGCCGAACGTCACATACGCGTATACACAGGCGGTCTGTGTACGATAGGCAATAGAGCGGCGTCATAAAGCCATACATAGGATATGAAGTCTGTATAACCGACAATCTCATTGGATAACACACAATGCACGATAGCATCCTTTACACAAACCGTCGATGCATCTTTCCTGTCTCGCAATGCCTGCAGTAGTATCAATTTCCCCGGTATCATACGCTTCAGCCCCATTATGGAAATATTTCGAACGTTCCCGCGAGTGACCATGAAACAGCCGCAAAAAGGTTCTCCGCGAGAATTTCTCGATATCTGTTGTCAATGAGGTCGAATTTAATCCGATTGACAATATCTTGTGAGAAGAGTCGGATAATTAGTAAACGATCGATTTTAGTCAGAAGGGCAATTACGAAAGAATTGGCGCACCCCATGGACGTGTAACATAAAAGATGAGTAAAAATACCAACGAAACAGCGGCGTCGATTCAAGCCCTAAATCGCAATTTAGTCACATGAATAGCCGCGAATGAACACGGGTTATATTAAAGATACGCCACCACTAGTGTGGCACCCCTGCATTCCGGTGCTACGTGTAGCAAGATAGATCATTAACTCCTGGCTTGACCTAACATTTGTGGATAATACGAAGAGGGACTTTTTCTTTCTTCCTCCTTAGTCTTACGTTGGCTAGGGACACCATAAAAAGAACTCGTCGCGAGATTGAAACGGAAGGAGAGAAAAGCGACGAAGAAAGTGGGAGATACGAAGAAAAAGATAATTTGATAGCCACAATTCATTCGTCGTCATAGATACGACATGGTGCATTTTTCCATGTTAAAACCTTGACTATTTCTTCAAACACATTTATTTTTTCTTCTATGAACGTCGTAAGAATCAACAGCGTACGCAAAACCAAACGTACGAAAGAAGATCGTGTACGAAACTGCTTTGCCGCGATAATAAGGACATCCGTATTTCGAAAAGAAGTCGGATAAAATCAGATCCGATGCAGCATCCCGTTTCTCTACCTCAGCGTTGAACGGGCGATAATACAAAGGAGTAAGAGAAGCTCGTTTCACCGTCGAGTAATACCTACACGGTGCTGATCTAACAGGCAGCTTGGCGGTAAACTGGCAGAACTTCCAGACATGGAAATCTCGAGGTAGGAGACGTTGTGCCAAACGGACCAGCCAACACGTTGGGATCAAACTTGATAGAGTCACAGGCTGCAATCGGGGGATGAAGGAAGGACAAAGAGACGAAGGGATACGTATAACGGAGTGTAGAGGAGAGAAAGAGCGACATCGATGGCAGAAACGCTGAGGGACAGAGGGAAATATCAGGGGAGGTCGGAAGAGAGGGTGGCAGGGAAATGGGTTCGGCTGTCACATACACGTACTCCCCGGAGCTGCAAACTGATAGTGGACAGATACTGCGCATTCGTGGCGCACGGTTAGAATTAATTGCCAATGTTTGGCTGGGTACGTGGATATTGGGATGAATGTTCGTTAGCGAACATGGCTCCCCTAACGTTAGTCGGTCGAAATGAGTTACCCTGTCAGAACGGTACTTATGTCGACCGGTGATGCACAGAAACAAGTACACTGCGTCCATCGATAATAGGCCCCGCGGCCCATTAATCACGCGGATGATCCGCGAAAAACAATGAATCGGATTTTCACCGGTGAAAATAATCGGAGTTCGAAACATACATGAAATCCTTTTGTATCCTTTGACCGATGATGATGCGAGGTTGCGCAACGCGTCAAACGCCACACGATGCCAAACAAATCGCATCGTTACGCTCTCGATAACTCGATAACGAGGAACTAATCTGCCTCCAGCGAATAAAACGATCATGACGAAGATGATCGTTCTTGCGATTGATATTAGGGTAATAATTATATGGAAAATAATTGGTTACAGAATCCAGCCGAACACATAAATATTATAAAACCATAGATCAGTCGAAAATAAGATTATATCATCTACAGATGAAATAAATTCCATAATCTGTTGCACCGTATATTATTTTCAATATGGCGAATAATGATTGACAATTATCTGTTGGTTTTCGGAATTTTTCTATGTACCTAAATAAATACGATATACAGCTTCATAATAATTTTCGCTCCTTATGACCAAGAACGTACATACATCCCGTGTATCCACAGACTAGTCTTTGTTCTTCATCTCCTCCATCTTGGAATACGTTCCACCTGAGGAATTACGATTCTGGCTTAACCGCGCCGGAAGCGGATTAACGCGGTTACATATCACCATCGGACTACAAGCGGTTGCAAAAAGCATGGCGCGAGTAGCTTAGAGTCGTGGATACGCGGCGAGATTTAGCCACTTCTGCTCGTTACCATTACCCCCTAACCGATCCTTCTCTTTTCTACTGTTTGTCTTTTTATTCCTTTACCATAATGCGCCATCTCGAGTAGATAACAGAAACGACCAGCGTTGGATCCGTCTCACCGACAATTTGGAAGTTAACGACTTTACAGGATACACCGGGATTATGTTAATGCGATGTTTCGGTGGATCGCTTTCAAGCAGCCAGATAGGGAGATGGGGGACACAGTCCGGTTGGCGTTGGTCCGTGCGTTGTCGCCTGATGTATCTTCCTTTATGGATAAACGCTTCGGACCGGGATTAGCTCTCTCAGGCTTGCGCTAATCGCGTCACTCGTTCTCGTTTCAGCAGCCGAGTTAGGGTAATGTTATCGACGCAAAGAACGCGCGATGGAACGGGGCGGGTGTTAAGCGGTAAGACTTTCCAGTTTGTACTACGAAGGGAAGACACAGGGGTTTATAACCCTTCAGATATGAAGTTCCATTATGCTCTTCTTCCGTTTGATTAATAATAAAATTGCGGGCATTCGTGCAGACTCAGTTGCGTTTTTAATTTATGTTTCTTTAAATATAACACTGACAGACTAAAAGTGAATAAAGGTACCACGGTCTTTGTATTTATTCCAACATCTTTGAACATTACACGCTGGATATTTATTCTCTTGTTTAACATTACCATTTAACTCGTTGCACCCTGTTAACGCGTAATAAGCGTTCTACATTTTACAAGTATTCTTTCCTTTCCCTTTTTGCTTTGTACGTTATGCAATTCGTTCCACGAACTTTCCAAGAGCCAACAAGGTTAAGACAAAGGGTCACGTATAGAATTTTACAACATCGAGCCCGACGAGGTTCGTTGCAAATTCTCTACCGACGCTGGAATAAAATTCCACGAAACCAAACGAAGAAACGGTCGAATGAATTAAAATACCATTAACTCAATTCCCTGGTTTCTTGCTACTTTACAAATTCATTAGTTAGGGGTGGCCTGTTAATGGCCACGGTTAGTGAAACTGGGTTGCACTTTAATCCGTAAGGAGTTAAGTTTCGTGTTCAGGTAAATTTGCTCGGAAGTAGCTCGTATTGTTACAGCGAAACGACCAGCAACAACGTCGGTTAAGTTTCCGTACAATTATTGGATATTACATTCTGTGAAAAATGTAAACAGGATGCAGATAATTTTATAATAAAAAACTTTCTTTCTTGGAGTAGATTATACCTTAAACGAGTTTTAAAGTTGATGAATCTGCATTACATATCTGGGGTAGGGAAAAATTTACGTTGAGAGAACGTAAGTTCTGACTAACCTCTCCTGCTAGGAAGGATCAAGGAAGATTTGCGCCTGACTTCACAATTTAAACTGCAATTTATAACAGTGAGAAACGAAAAGAAATTTCTAGAGTGTGTTAGCGAAGAGAAAGGTTGATTAGTATTCGTGAAAATATGTATCTATTTGATTTACATCGAACGCATGCTCGAGATCGGCTTATTTAGAAAGAAAAGAAAAGGATTTAAGCGTCTTGAATTTAATTAATCTGAAGCACTTGAATTCCCCACACATCTATACATAACTCGTGAAACTAAAAGTAGGTCTCAAACATTTGTCTCTATCACCAAAAACAGAGAAACAAAGAGAATATTTAGGTGTTCCAGTTTCCGTGGAGCTTCCCTACTTCCGGCTCGTTGTTCCAGCGAAATATCGCATTAACATAATCCGCGCTGCACACGATTCTGTCGTAAACTTCCAAATTAGTGACACGTTAGAACCACAGGAAACCGGTTAACGTGGTCGAACTTTTGTCGTTACGGATGGAAAAATGGCCGGCTAAGAGCCGATCGTTCCCGTGTTTTTCAACGCTTTGATTGCTCCACGCGACTGTTTCCGCCGATAGTGTGTGGCTTTTGGGCTTGTTTTCGTAACCGCCAGTGGAATTTGTTTTAGCGGTTCGATGGTTTGTTCTAAATAAAATTGGCCGCGGTAAGCAGCAGAGAAAAACGAATTCTCCGAATTATTTCGAATCTCCAGGATCTTAAGGATTTCTCACGTTTCTATGAAATATGACTTTATATTTGCATGAGCGAAAGGCATAAATGAATTTATCTTAATATTACCTGCAATATAATGAATCAAGAATTATTTGGTTCCATTTAGAAAGCTTAAAATGTGAGATCTTGAGTTTGCTGTGAAAAAAAATTGTTCACAATGTAAAATATCACAAATCTCGTTAAAATCGCGTGGAATGTTAAAACGAATAGCTTGTACTGTGCGTTGCTGGAAAATGACTAACAGGATGGTACAGGAGTAAGATTACTGTTCCCTATCGCCCACCGTCACGCGTTACTGTATTGTTTTATTTGTATGTGTCATACTTTCATCTAATATGCTTTCTTATCTTTATGATTGCGCTAGTATATACGAAACAACCAGTCAGATCTGCAATTCTTACGCTAGTCTTCTTTCTTGCAACGCTATATACGTGTACCTTCTCATTTTTTCATAAAACCGCGAAAATTCGTAAGTCGGCTTATCTTTCGTAAATGTGTGTGCAGAAAATGCCCAGGATCAGGTTTAATTAAACTCCAGGGAAGAGATTGGTGCCGTGCGAGGTACCGATAGTTTCTTTAACTGAATTATGCAGTTTATCGAAGTGCCTCCTGAAAGTTTCACGGTAACGGATCGCTCTGGAATCGCTGCCGATCGATGAGGAAAAAGGGGAAGACCGGCGATTTTAAGGATGGCTATTTTTTGCTTCATCGATAACATATTTGCTCTTCGCGAGACGAAGGTCCTTCGATCGGTTGAAGCTCGCTGAAAATAATAACCAGGCAAAAGTTGAACGGTTGTTTTTAGCTGAAGGTGTTATTTCCATTCTCCATTCGATTACCCTCCGGACTAATTGCACTTTTTCGTCCTCGAAACAGACTTTTCGAGGCTGAAACGTTTTCAAAAGGCTTTGCGCCCCATGCTCACGGTAAACCCCGCGAGCGAGGGATTGACTGATCTCCGTTTTCACTTGTTCGGTTCTATTAAGCGCGGCCAGTTTCGATGAATCGACTCGAATCGAATTTTCCTCGTTAAAAAGAGTTACAAGAATTTTCCTACAAGTTGAAATCGTGAATCGAAGATTCGTGTTCTAAACAATTTCAGTTGAAAGATGGAAGTATGCGATTCGCCCGAGTTTGCCGAGATTTTGAAAATGTACTTGTGAAAGTTTTATATAATGGTCGACATTCTATTTCGTTCTATCCTTTTCACTGTTCAGCGAGATTTTTTGAAAATATACTTCTATGCGGATGTTATAGTTTTTGACTCTTTGAAGCAACGTTCTATATCGTTCTATTTCTTTCATTGTTTGTGCGGAGATTCATCGAACTTTTGAAAATGTACTTGTACAAGTTTCGTAGCTTTGACGTTTTGAACCGACACTCTATTCTACTTCGTTCCGTTCACCCCTTCATAGTATGCGTCTTTCTGTGTTCGTTAAAAACACGCGGCGAAGTGAAAAAAATTGTTAATTCATGATGTGATAAACTAACATCATTAACGATTAAAATGAAATATTAGAAAATTAACTCGTCACTTGGAAGTACAAATTCGAGATTATCACTCATCTTTGAAAATGTTAGACGATTGATTTTATTCAAATATTGTTTCTTCGTCTTATTGCTGGTGAATACTACTGTCGAGGAAAGCGTCGCAATACGAAAGTAGACTGCTTTCAAGTATTGTTCACATCCATCTGATTAGAATTTAAATCGTGACGCGTGGCGGATTGGTTCGACGCTCGAATGAGATTTAAAGAGCGTCCGGAACAGCCTTATCTCGTAGTAAATCTTCGGAAACGGTGGCGCGGCTCGTGGATATTAATCGTAGAGGAACGGCAAGGTCGAACGAGGAGCTGGAAAGAGCGATGTAGCCGGAAGCTGACTGGATGGCGGATAAATTTCCCGAACAGGAGATTACCCCGATACTAGTTTCCAGTTTTCCCACTATTATGGCCGACGTTACCACGTCGTAGATTCCTGACGGTGATCCTTATCGTTTTCGACTTTTCGAACGCTGACGCGTAGTCTGCGTGATGCTCGTCGTGTATACGCGATTCCTTGAACGAACGTAAAGTTTTTAGAATTATTTCTACCTAAGAGGAAACACTTTTGGGTGAACAGGAAAGGTTGTGGTTAAGGAAATGGCCTTTTTATTCGAGTATACTTCAGAAAGATTTTTAATAGTTGGAGAAGTTTATAAAATACGCAAGAAAACCCAACTTTGAAATCTAAGAATTTTTTAAATTAAGGTTTTGTAAATTGTAGTTATAAAAAGTTACAAGTTGAAAAGTTTAATTAACCGTATCAGGCTGTTTTACCACGGTTTACTGTTGCATTATAAAATAATGAATATAGTTAATGTGCTACGTAAATCTATAAATGTATAGTATATAAGCACATACACAAGTTTTTTTCTGACGAAAGTAAACTTTCTACCGATCGATAGAGTCTATTGAAGTCTAACAATCGCGCAAAATGTATTAAAAAATATCGGAAATTATCGTTGACACAAGCGTTTTAATAATATATCTTTTACAATGTAGTATAAGTAAGTTATTTATCGTTGAACGAAAACAAGGAAGAACCGATCGGCTTTTAAAGTAGATAAACAGATATTGTAAAATCTTTTGTTACGATATAAAATAAAATTCCACGTATACAAATTATTTACAATTATATATTTTCTTGTGCTCAATATTTATATTTTCGTTTATACTTTTATGTGTAAAATCGTCTTTGTTTTCTCAATCCTTCCATTATATCACTGATATTTAACACTGATATACGTAATGTTAGGTGCTACAGTACTAATTCTAAGGGAAATAAACAGTATTAAATATTCGATACAATATTTAATACAAATATTATAATGCTAATATCATGAGATGAATTTTTAATAAAACGATCGAACAAATCCTCTTAAAACGCGAAGATAACCCGTCCCGGAGCTTGTTGTAGTCTCACGGAAATTACAGACGGGTATTCTCGTTGGATGTTCCTCGTGGGAAAACTGTGCCTAGCGCTGTATCAGCGAAACGGGTATTTATGTCGTCGACGTCTTCTTCTCGGTGTCATTGCCAAATGTACTCGAGAAAAACTTCGCCGGCAGGTCGAATTTCGTTCGCGAACGATTCCGTCGTGTGTTTGAATCCATCGAATGAGAAACACCGACCAGCAAACACCGCAGGCTAACTTCTATTTGCCTGCCTTACTGCGGCCGTATCGATTCTCTAAAACGTTCTGTTGATGTAAAAATGTATCAACAACAACTTTGTGTCGAATCAAGTTTGGTATTTTAAAATTTTCTTTCCATTCCAATGGTAAAATGTTCGTGAGTTTGGAAAATTTATAGTATCGTGTCTCCGACAGCAAATGCTTGGCTTTCCATTTTATAATACGAGATAAAAGCGTTGTAACGAGCAAAATAATGAAACAAAAATTTATGAGAATTCCTTTAGTGGGCAATTTGGAAAGGTCGCTATATTTCAAAATCGATTTTCTCGAAAATGCGGCCGCCGATAAAATAATTTTATTCCACATTTTCGTAGGAATCTCGCGTAGAAATTTCGTATTACCTTCGCATTTTAAAATTTCTACGGAACGTGTTTTTACGTCATCGATGGCAGAAGAGGCAATCGGATGACCTGGTTCCAGGGAAATAAGTATTTTGTTCGTGTATGGAGACATAATTTTTATTGGAGATTTAAATCATTCATTGATATAATGCAGAGTACCACTCGGAAATTAATTACATCCAGAGAAGCTGGAAGTGAAAGAAGAATTAGATTGGAAAGGTGAAAAGCTTGTTACATTAGTAAATGATGAGAAGAAATTATGGAACGATGGAAATGTTGAAAAACAGGTTACCCTGATTTATCTATTATCATATTGTGGAAAGTTATTGATATATTTGATAAAAGTGCATATTCTAATAAACGCACGCCTATCTTTCTCTATCTTTAAGAATAATATTAATAAATATGAATACTCTGCATATTGATTATCACAATTTTTAATCATCTCAGACTAGTTAAATATGTCACCGTTAGAAACATCATTTCCGAAGAGTACCTCGTTTATTCTCAAGAGCCGCAATCGACCCCAAAGAAAAACTTAAACCAATCTGGATCGTAACTTCATCAAATAAAACCTAATCTCTCCGTCCATTCGACTAACGTATAGTTTTAGATCTATCGTCCCGTCTCATTCCATTGCCTTTACACTTTCAAACCTTTATATTTGCACGGACGCCGATCTTTCGCGTCTTATCGTTATAATTGAAACGAATTCGCATCAAGAATTGACTGTTATTATCCTACGGCGAGAAATACGACGCGAGGATATATACATAGCTATCGGTGTGAATAAGTTCGACTGGAAAAAAACAGGGAACGGATAAAATAACGCGGTCGTAAAGGAAAGCAATCCTTGGAACTGGGGAATCGTTCTTTACGTTCTATTATAATATATATTCGGACGTAGCGCGGGAAACGTATGTCCTCCCTTGGGTTCCGTGAAAATTGTGCCTGGATCTTCGGCCGGAAAGGCACGACATTTGCATTTCCACCCCCTTCACACACCTCGTCCCGTATACGTATTGCTCATGAATATAGACAGATATGATCCTGTCTCTGAATGCTTTGGCGTTAGCACGGAGCCGATCGGGTCCTTTGTGCCGTCAAGTCAATATGCTGTCGTCATCAGAAAGTGTCCACTCACCTCGATGACCCCATGTTCCCATCGATGAAAGGACTTTCGGATACACGCGACGCCAACGCCTTTGTTCCAAGGAATCTCGCCATGTTATTGCTACTCTGAATACGACCAAGATCGTTTCGGTATATTCAAACCTGCTTCTTTGTCGCGTTGTTTAGCTTCTATACACAGGCTTATGAGGATCGTAACGCTGCTTCCTAGTTGTTTAGTGTACCGAAGAGAATTGAATTTCCGATGCGTGCTTCGTTTTCGCCTCTCGAATAGATAAAACAAGATAGTTGGTAAAAGTAAAGAGAGCCAGTAAAGTTAGAAAGTGCAAGTGATGAAACAGAGAGTTGAAGTTCAGGCTGGACTGGTTGTGTACGTAGCGGGAAGAATAATTTTTTTCAAGATCTTGAAGAGTTAACGAAGTTACGAAACGAAAGGAATTAAATAAAGAGTTATCTTTGAAAATGGTGTGCCGTAGTATGGTGCAAATGGAAAGAAAGATTTCTCTTTCACCATTCTTCCTGGATTTTCGAGCAATTTTAATGTCTGACTTGTTTAATGTGTATTTGTTTTCTCTGCTTCAGTTGTTTTATTAAGTTAATTGCATTTCCTAATTATGTTTTCATTATATTTTCTCGAATGGAACAATTCTTTATTTTATATTTGTATAAATGTTTCCGGGAATAATTTCTGATTTTGCGATGTCAAATACCTCGGAAATACAGATTTCCTCATAATACATCGTGCACACAGGCACGCGATCTCCGCGTAAAGGCAAAGGAAAAAAGGAAATTTTTTTTAAGTATAATACAATAGCAACGTCGTAGGCTCTTGCAGACATTTACCACGGTACGGATGTCTCTCTGACAAAGTATTTGAAACGAGGGTGATTCCAAGAGCAAATTCCGCTACATCTAAATAAAACAACCCTGCTTTACGAGTCAACTATATAAAAAGCACGTTATCTAACGATACAAAACGGTTGATGTTAACGTTTTCCTATATAAATTTAATTCTAATTCAATCAAAAATAAGGAAATTCGGAAGATTAATGTTAATCAGTAAATGATAAATATTTTGCATATTTAATCAGACCACCAAACATCTTGTACTTTTATAATCTAATCTTCTATAATTCACTAGTTTTGGAACCTCAATTTTCACCAACAACATATCTTACCTTTAATGTCTAAACATAGACATTCCTTATTTTTCGCTCCCTATTTTCTTCTTCGTACATTCTAAATCACCGCACGTTGCTACATATGTCATCATCGTTCCCGTAACTTGAACGGATTAATCGCGTTCGCAGCTACAGCGAGTCTAACGCCTATCGAATTAATGAAACGTTAGGATCGAGTAGTACAATGGGCGGAGTGTCGGCAGTTTACAATTACGCGCACGTACTCGTAGCGACGCTTAGACGATTGCGTCGCTAATCACGCACAATAGGCGCCGTCTAGCTCGACACGGAGAGAACAGAGACACCAGGGATCCCTCGAATATTGCGAAAACGCGACCGCCATTACGCATAATATCGTTCTGGCCGCGCGAGGTGACGCTGATGACTGAACGTATCCTGGGGGGCGCCCTCTCCCCGCCAGAAGTGGCTACGAGCCACGTTGAAACGGAACCGAGAGAGCGGAAGCGTGGAGTTGTTGGGAAGAGCGGCCCTAATTGTAACAAACAACCCTCTTTATTCAAGGCTCCCACGATGCTAGGCTACCTTCACCACAATCACCTTCTTTGTCGCGGTCTTCTTCTTACGGGTAGGGTGTGCCCGAGACAAACGCCGAGATTTCTTGCAACATTTAAGGGTCACAGTTTCGTATTTATACCGGAGGTCCTCGTAGTTTGTCGCACCGATGTCTCCTCCGATGTCATAGGACGGTTGCCAGCCGAATTTATCACCGACTACCGGGCTTGTACGTCGGGGTTGTATGTGGAACATGACTGGAATGGAGATGTTGCGTGGGAATACCGAGTTAGAGTAGCATAATAAATTCTGTTTCTCGGGTTTTTTGTGAATTCTCCACGAAGATGTATAGGCTGGTTCTAGATATAGCTTCTAATTAAGGTTAATTGCTTGTATTTTGAGGAATTTATTTGACCATAGATTCTAGCGCGGGTGTTAATGTATACATTTTAATGGGACTTCCTTTTAATCGAATAGGTTAACAAACAAAATAGAAGATCGTATCACGTTTCCTATAAACTTGAAATGGAAGATAGGACAAAAACTGGTACGAACTTGAAACTTCCACTTACTCGTGAAACAAAAATATACCTATCCAGGTTTGCTTCTTCCTCTGGAAACTTACTCTCCACGTTTCGTCGCATATACACAAGCAATTTAACAACGAGAGAACAGAGGGAAACCCAATATCTCTACGCGCGTGCAAGTTCTTCGTCCCGTTGTTCGAGCAACGAAGACGCGCGCGCAATAATTGCTTTTATCGGAGAAAAACTTCGCCTCTCTGGGTTGGCTTCTTTCAGATTACTTCGTGGACCGACGATATACGCAAACGTGGTGCGGGTCTTCCTGCTTTATCCCCGATTCTCTCCTCGGTTTTCTGAGCGGAACGTCGCCTCCTCTAGACAAGACTCTGATTCGAGTTTCGTTTACTTTGAGGTTGCCAATGGTAAGATATAATTAGAAGCTATTGAAGCTGCGGACCTCGTATATAGATATCCAGGCGGTTTGGGAAATAAACGCAAGTGCTTACAGAGAAGCACTTAAACATATTGCGGCGAGGAAGCGAAGATTTAGTTGGGAAAAGGATCTGGTTTAATGGGTGTTCGGCTACATAGCTGTGACGAACAGCTAATTTTTGTAGAATCATAAACCAGAGGAAAATTAAACGCTCGATAAAACGATAATGTAATTTTGAATAAAATTGTTTAACTTAGTCCTACTAAATCGTACTACGTCTTCTCTGCTTTGGTGTTTTTTTTTTTTTTTCACATTTCTTCGGCTTGCAGGTATCAATTATAACCATCTACTAAAAGGTTAACGCGCAATAATCGAATATTATGTGAAACAGAGTGAGATTCTCGAACGTCGGACGACGAATGACAATCGGTGACCTCTCGAATCTGTAGCGAAGAGACGGGGCGCAGGATGGCGATGGAAAGTTCTGCGACTCTTTGGAGCACGCTTTCCGTCTTGTTCTCTCCTTTATTACAGTCTCTCGGATGAATACCAGATGCGGTTAGAAGTTTCAGGTAGCGCAGAAGCAACTTCAAGACTATAATTGCTTTGTTCGATCTAACTTTTGTTTCCCGCCGGTAGGGGATCGGCTCCGACTTTTACGGTCTCGCGTGTAGTCGATTAAATACTATGTTTTCGAGCGCCAGTGTCCTCCGTACTGGTCATTCTCATTAAAATTACAATATTTTTTCCAGACTCGAAAACTTCTCCAGCTCGAAGTAGTTTACTTAGTTGCATGAAACATTAAACCAAGGAAAACGTTCCTAAGTTCATAAACAAGTAACGTTGGGTTGCATGTTTTCCGTCCTCTCCCCATGAAATTTATGCCACGATATCTAGTGATTTCGGAAATGTTTTCCAACAATAGAATCGTCACACCTTCGGTTTTTAAGTTTACATTTTCGTTGAAAATGAATTTTTATTAACTTATAATCATAATAATAGGATACTCACTGTTTTGAGGATACGAAATTTTACAAAAATTTGCATATCACATATCAAGATACTGGAGTGTTCTAGAAGCGTCGATTGCAAGGAGAAAACCTCAGACCTTTCTTTAATAATATCGATAGCGCACAATTTATTGAACTTGATAATACACGCTTTTCCAAATAAAACGCGAAAAATCGTTTTACTTATGAAGTAGTAATTTAAAAATGTTTTGTTCCATTTGGAACGACCTTGCTTCTAAAATGGAAGCAAAAAGTACGCTCTATCTTACGGAATAAAATACTCATTGTGAAAATCCTAGGACGCTATCGGCTGCGTGCGTACACGCAGGGGCTCGATTCTCCTGGGTGGCGTGAAAGATCCTTTGAAAAGGAACTGGCGCGATGGCGGCTGTTTTATGCATCGACCGCTGCTAGCCAGCACGGCGGCGGACGGTTTTTGCGTGACGTAGACAAAAAGCAAGGTGGTGAGAGAGAAGGAGCGGCGCCGTCGAGAGAACCAACGGGGACAATGGTTTGACATATCGCCCTGTCATCGACACGGCGTTGCTCCAGCCTGACCAGGGCCCCGAGCCACGTCGTGTACTTATCTCGACCGGTTACGCTCGATCTCCCGCTTCTTTCGCCGGAAATTATCGTGGACCGTAGAATTCAATGAAACCACGCCGCGCGTTATCCTCCTGGCTGAGAAATATGAACGTTCTCGTGAAACGTTGGTGCTAAGCGGCGAAGCTACTCGAACGTTACACCCCGACAACCTGACAGCTATCGATCAGCCAAGGTATTCTTATGAAAGCATCCAACCGTCTTTCAACGTCGTTGTGCCCTACCTACGTTGCAGTCTTCCGACATTGTTGCCGTAGTCTTCCTTATTGTTGTCGTCCTCGTCCTTGTTTTCGATGTCTTCGATATTGTAGTCGCCAGCATCGCTATTGTTGCCGGCTTCTTGTTCTTGCCTTCGACTTCGTTCCTCGGTGATATTTTTATCATGTTCGTAGTCTTCCTCCTTGTATCTTCTAGCTACAGTTATTTTCATTCATTATTTTGTCATCGATCTTTAGCGAAGGAGAATTCGTCCTAGATATTTCACCTTTGTCTTCATCTTGCGCAACTTCATTTTTATCAATTTTAACTTCTTCAAATTCGTCTTCAATGGAGGCATCTCCCTCAATCTCAATTTCGTTATTTCCGTTTCCTGTATGCTACCTTTATCAACCTCATATCGCATTAGCTACACGTTTCGTCTTTGGTCAAAGTTTCTTAACTTTGTCCTCTGTTTTTTACTCTTATTTTTATCACCTATCTTTTATATCCTATTTTGTCAAACTTAGCTTTATCTTATTCAATCTGATCTCCTACGTTTCAATTTTTCTCAATTTTACTCGTCTCCTGTCTATTCACTTTTTAACAAAACCGGCATTCTTTAAATGATATGAACGTGGACAGTCGCATATTAATATCGCGAATCGCAAATACAAAAGAAAGAAACGACGACGCCACTGAGGCGTGATTTACATTGTTTGCAAGACTCGACATGGTGCGTCGAGAGGAAATGCTCGGCTATGTCGGAAGTTGTACACAAAGGAAATGATGCGGCTCGCGTGGCAGCGAAGTTTTGTCTCTATTGAAACAGCTTCAGCAACGTTGGCCAGCGCGTTGCTGCAGCGACTTTCGCAAATGGAGGTTGGTCGATCTTTTCTCACGATGTAGGACTGCACTTATGATAACTAGACACGCTTGTCGTAGTTGTCTGCAAGTGGAAATTTCGTCTATTGCATTTCATGTTCGGTGAAAAATGTCGCTGCGCTTGTCGAAGCTTTTTCTTTCTTGAAATGTATTTCTTTGAAAAATATAATACTGAGAATACTATAGCAATAATAATAATATTATATTATTAAAACGGATGTAAAAAATTTGAACACGTTTTATCACAGAATAGTTACGCTGCTCTTCACATTTATTCTATAAACTTTGAAAATTACTATATGCTTTAGAGAAAAATATTTGCCAACAAATTTCCAACCTTTTTCCGTGATCTTTCTTTTAAAGTATCAAGGAGAATATTTAACTGATTATACGCATAACGGATGCCTCCATAACGATGTCGTTAAAAGTTTCTCGTAAAAGTCAAAAAGCCCTTGCATGACACCATGTTCACTACATAAAAGAGCTCTTTCCAGAAAATTATTTCGAGTCGGCGGTGTCTCTGCCGCGAAACTTCGTTCGAACACAAAGGATTAAAAACGATCGTGTTATGCTACTTTGTTCTACTATTTTGTAACATCTGATTGTGAGTGACACATTATGGCTTACAACGTTAAAAAAAAGACACGCAAAGTTTTATCCTCTTTCCTCGAATTTTGCAGAACTTACACCGACCTCTGAAAATGTAAATTTGCAGAAGAAGAAAGTTAGAAGGTTTTTAAAGCAACATCGTGTCAGAAACTGTGCCAAAGAGCTTAAAATTTCCGTTTCTAGTGTCACAATTTACGATTTCTTCTGTTTCAACATTATTTTAACCTACTTTTCGTCTTTCCAAAGTATTTCTCTCGTAAAAAGAATTGAATGAATACAATGGAATAAAGATTGTAATCTCCCTGGAGTGTTAACGTTCTCTGCATATCGAAAATCTAGAACTTTGCCGGATGTTGCTCCAAAATTGAGAAGGTGGGGTGCAATGCGGAAAATCTGTCGAAGATATTTGTGGTTGGCTAATATTCGTCAAATAATCTTGTGCTTTACACAAAATAAAATTTTCTTCGCCTAACTAATCAGAAATAAGTGTTTTTCCTTATCCGTTATTCATCATTCGTTCCTTCGTTTGATCAATTTGGGAAAGATCGTGACTTTTATTCGTATATATATATATATATATATATAGAGAGAGAGAGAGAGAGAGAGATCAGAGTGATTAAGTTAAAGTTAAGTTTGACAAAATAAGATATAGAAGATAGGTGACAAAAATAATATATATTGTCCATAGAATCTAGATTCAAAAGTTAGTAAGACTTTTATTTCATTCCATGGTAATGATATCCACAAACGAGTATTACGTGCGATGTTCTAGCGAATAAAAGTCACGATCCTTTCCAAGCAATCCACTCATTTTCAATTGAGCGGATCGTATAATAGCCTTGCTATAGCGTGATACAATACTTTGCTCCTGTTGAACAGCTGCTAATGGGCCTCGTTTATGTAACTTTCAGAACAATACAATCAGAATTTTATGTAACCATTCATCGTGTATTTTAATATCGTACAAGCTAGTTACGTAGAACACGCTATGATGAATAACAGATATTCTAAAGGGCGTTATAACTCGGAAGTTGTATGACTACTTTGATATATTTATAAATAAGCATGAACGTTTGTGCGAGAGCGCAGTATCACTGCATTGCAAACGGGCTTTAAAATATTCTTGGCTGTATACAAATTAATTTTGCCTGAAAATTTTGCCCGATGTTTATGAACTGATTCGCACAAATACAATTTTTCATGGATTATTTGTTAGCTTCAATATGCAGTTGCAATATTTTAATGGTAATTTGCCTCGCTTCGTTCTCGTTGTATATAGCAAGGCAATAACGAACATCATACATCTCGTTTATTTTAAATGTGGTATAAAATGTAAAATCTCGTTAACAGATTATTTTTTAATAATTAATTGATTTTTGTGGTAATGAATTCTCGATTGTAACTTTAATGGATGTTCGTATACTGTTATTTAATTAATCATTAATATCATTGATGTGCACGTCATCAAATAGTTCGCGTATTTTTAGAATCTGTATTTAGTGCGAACTAATTTCATTTTCTTCTTGCGAAAAAATATTCAAATATACGAATGTTCATCAACTGCGTTATAACACAACTTAGTCCATACTTAGTACTGAACATTCCAAGAAATCCTTCTATGAAATCAGGATACTAATCTGAAACAACTTCGTAATATGAGGAAACAATTGTTAATCAAGCCCTTCTTAGCACAAGTGCAGTTTCTAGCAATACACTTAATGCCAAGAGCAATTCAATCTCGAGCAGCATCAACGCCGAGCCTTTAATCGTAGGATCTCGTATTAGATCCAATAACACAGATCCCTCTCGCATATTATGCCATTTGATCGGCTAAATCTCGTTACCGATATATCCCCATGAATCGTGCGACGTACGTAAGACTCTTTATGCACCAATGCTAATCACTGTTCGATGGAATTAGGGGCTGTGTCTTCGATAGATCAACGAGAGGCGATATTCATCCGCTCGGTGTTGAGAAGAGTTATGATATTATAAAAATCGGGATAATTCACATTTGAGTAACTTAAATCGTTGTATTCTACTTCCTGTTCCACTTGTTATACTAGTTATGCTTTATTCAAATAATTCGAAATTATGGAAACTTCCTTATGGGGGAAACATCTGGAATTAACGACGATGTAAATTTTCATCTCTTTGTTAAAATTCTTCTTGATAATCGTGCAGGAAGATTTAAATAAAATTGTTTGATATTTAAATGGAAAATTTCTTTTACATCGATCATCTAAGTATCGCTTTCGACGACTCTATCTATATCGAACGTTTCACTCGCATCTCGACGTCGTATCGAACGCGGGTATTTCGAGCTGATAATCCGTGCAACTCCCCGAATATTAGCATAATCTGTCGGATGCACGGAAGGGAGAATAGCCGTGTAGAAGAAACGACTCAATCCTTTTTCCATCGACGATATTCCCGCTTCTGCTTCTGTAACTGTGTGTCTTTCTACGATACTGTCTCGGTGTACACGCTGTTTCCACGATTCTCTACTACTCTTTCACTACTTTTCTTCACTGCATTATGCAAGTGGAGCGTGCCATCGAGGGTAAATATCGTGGCTCTGCTCGATTTGGAAGATCAGGTCGTTTCCGTCGTTGTTTCACCACTCTTTCGAACGATGGCCGCTTATTTTATAGGAGAAAGCAAATGTTGCTTTGGAAATCGACAAACTGGAACAAGTACCATTACTGGTGCTGCGCTTGTGATCAAATAGCGATAATAGATTTTTGTATGAATTTGATTGGTAAAATCGTGATAGATCTGGCTGTAACGTAGAGTTATTTATGATTAGAATAGGAATTGGATTATAAAGTAAAGTTCTATTCGAAACAAGTTCGAGCAAATGAATTTTTTGAACTGAGGTGCTCTCTGGGGACGCGACACGCTTGGAGAAATCGTCGTGTCAAAAACAATGTTTTCTATTGTTCTTTGGAAACCGAGTGAGAATCAAAAGGGGGAAAAGGAAACAGCTGATCAGTTCCCTGGCGTGATCCTGAAAATTCAAAGTAATGTGAATTCGAAAGAAATACGTCGAGATACGAAGGTGAATTTCAATCTCGCACGGTAGTCGCAAGGGAAAAGTATGTCACGTGTAACCGATTTGTTTCAGCAGTTTTCTTTTTTTATTTTGAGTATTCCAACGGAGTGACTTATCTATATCAAGTTAAGTAAAACACATGTTCATAAAATTTGTTTTTCATCCTTTTTACATCCTCCGTGCATATTTCCATCTTAACTGCAGTTAATTCCAAATCAAATCATACGGAAATCTAATCTACATATTATCGAACACTTAACCCAAACCGGTTTGATACAGTACGAACATAATGCAGATATAAGTCAAACATAATTCAATGTAGTTTTGACCTAAATCAAACCGCGCTCAGACCTAACCTAACTCTAACCCGTACATAATCGAATACCGCGTTCGAGGTAATTCGGCCTAATGCAAACTTAATGTAAATGTGAGTCCAATCCAATGCGATCTGACGTTCACTGCAACTAAATCTAACTTAAGCATATTTTGAACGTACACGTGTTACCTGTTAATGTAAACTTAATCTAAACATAAATTAACGTAAGTTAGTTTGTCATCTGATTTAGATTTGATCAGACTTCACCAAAATTCGACTCGGCTAAAATCGTGCTACGTTTCAAACTAAAGATGAAGCGAGATAGAATGTTTGAAAACTACAAAAATTCGTGCCTCTTTGCAAAATTCATTTTATTCCAAAATGTAAAAGCTCAGCAAATTTCGGGCCTTACCAGCAAAAACATTAAAACTGTTTCACTGTACCTTCTATCATCGGTCATCGATAAATTTCAAGCGCAGAATAAAATACACTTCGGACGATTCGTCAGTACACGTAAAAAATAGGCAGTAATAAATCACAAAATATGATATCAACGCTTTCACACCCGGTCCTTCAAGCTTGCCCAACTGCTAGCTACGATCAAACGTCATTTTCTGGCCATCAAATCGCCCAGCAAATTGAATAATTTCCACCGACAAATTATTGCCATTACTCGACGAATGAGCGTATGGTTAAAAATTCGTACATGCGTGGTAGGATAAAAAGCGTAGCGTTTTTTTCACGGGGATCGTGGAACCGATTGGTCGTGGATCGAAGCCATTAATCGTTTCTGCGTGTGTAGATCGAGTATTCTGCGGTGAACGGAGGCAAACCCTAACAGGGTACGCTTTGGTTCAAGCTTACGCTGTAAAAACGGCAGGTTGTCTGACTGCAGAAGAGTTTTACAATCAACGCTTCAACGTTTTCCAGCGAGATTTCGCGAGATTTCGCGTAACGATCGGCGAAAAGTTCGTGGATTTTTTTCCCTTTCATTTTTTGCAGCGTCCCGTTTTTTTTACTCGAAGCAAATAACGCGCACTGCCCGCTCGAACGTCACAGCGCGAACGTAAGTGTTCGTTCGACATCGTCGGAAATCGGTCGCGAATATTCGAAAGGTTTTATTTGGAGCTGACACACGGTTCGTATTTCAGCTCGGATTGTTTAATTTTAGAAAGTGGCGCTCACGCGCCACACGGAAAGATGAAGTACAACTAAATGAACGGGATGTACCGACAACAGTGGCAAACGAGACAAGTTTCCGTTTATAACAATGTTAAATGGGATAAAATTGTTGCTACTTCCTTGCATCATGGAAAAAAATGTGGTGAACTCCTGCTTCTTTATACTACTGTGTATACAACTCTCATGCACAGTAATTTAACAATTAACGATATTGGTTAATTAACGGATTACATAGTGGATAAGAATTTAACTTCCAGATTTAAGGAAATAAATAATAAAAATTGTTCCCTAACCACTGTACCTAACAGCGCACTATTTCACAATTTTCTTCATCAGGAACTACACTTTTCCACATGATCGCGCGTTCACGCACCCTCGTTTCGTATCTGCGAGTCGTATCATTACACAACATTTATTTACTCCAGCGTCGTTTATCGCGTTTGATAAACGTTTTCCCTTGTTCCGTGGAAAAAATTCAAGCGTCTCCCGACAGCAGAGTCGAAACAAAACAGAGAAAAAAACTGGAGCAGAGAGCAGATTTAATTGTAAGAGCCGGCGACGCCGCGATCGTAACTCTCTCTAAAACCAGTTACGCGTATTATTTACGACGGCAGGCGATAGTTACCCCTTTCTCCCCATCGAAAACTGTCCAAAGCCGCGTCCTTTGAATGAGGAAAATCTCTAAAATTAGCCTCTCTTAACGGGGGAAAGGGTTCTCGTGTGCGCATGCGGAAGCGTATAGTACACGTACTTATATGTACACGCTGCGGTGTGTTCGTTGTTCCGTGCTGATGCGACCGAGGCAGGAAAAAAAGATCGAACCTTTGTAGGCAGACCCTTCTTGTGTGCATCCTGCGGCAATTGGGTCTCCCTATCTAGCGAAGAGGATGCGTTATTATGAAAACTTTATGCTTCCTGTTTTGAAAACCTGCGTAAAAGCCGCGGAACGCAGGCATAAAACGACGGACGTGAGTTCAGTCGACGACACGCAGGAGGCTGGAGGGGCTACGAAGGGTAATTGCATGAGAGCGACTCGCTAAACGGAGTGTTGCGAGTTACGCTCGTATCGTAGTTATTTTCTGATTCGCCGGTGCACGGGGCCAAGGGGTGGAATCATGAAAGTTCCGCGGAACGAAAACAGGCCGCGTCGATCGCGCATTAACGCGCGTACTACGGTAAACACGGAGGGATGTGTCAAGGAAGGAGAGTTATAAACTTGCAGTTAGAAATCGGGGTTAGGCTGAACGGCTGGGAAACGTGCGACTCGTGTTTTATAGTTTAATACGCGGGATTATGGTGAAGCTTTAACCGAAATAATCAGTCATATTTCCGTTCGTCGATGGAGTGTAGTCTACGTTTAATTTTTCACGTTTATTTTACGTAACAATTCATGTTCATTGTGTATTGTCGCATTTTTGATGGGTTTGAAATTGTATATCCCTTTTATTTAATGGTGGACAAAATCGACAGGGTGATTTTGATAAAACTATTTTTGATGAACGGACTTGGTATAGTATAAATTGAAAATTGACTGATGCATGAAACGATACATCCACTAGCTTTACGTTTTAAAATCTTTGCTGCAAAATTGGTCATTCACAATCTCTACATTTCCATTCCACGATTTCCTACTGAACGAAAGAATCACTGTAGCTACCATCACCAACTTCTTCGTAATTACAATTTGCTATTCCAGTACTACGGTGCACGCTAATTTACGTGACACAGTACACTAGTCGTAACCACTATCATCGTTTAACAACCCCGTTCACAGCGTTTTCACACCGGAAGAGATACGTCCATTGAAAAAAAAAAAAAAAGAAAAAAAATCTACCGGGTTCGAACCCCTGGGACGCGGCCCCTGCCAATTACCGCTTAATGAACCTAAAAAAATGTCGTTTCACAGCTAATTAAATCGTGTTTCCCCGCCTTACGCTGCAAATTATTTTCAATTCCCGATTCGCCACAGGCAACGCTCCGGCAGTCGCGCCGAAACGGTTATTACCCTCACATGTTACACTCTCTGCGATACACATTTATTCGTGCCTCCACCTGAAATATACAACGCTCCAAAGGAACCAATTAACTTCCTTCTTCGTTTTGCCTCCCGCGAGAGAAAAATGTATCACTTGGTCGCGGAGAATGGTACGTTCGGGGGAGAAACGGTTCGCAGATGGTCCTCCCCGTTCGAGGATTTAAATTCTTGACCCAATCCCTGCTGCGTTGCGTTATTAATTTAATAGTTGACCGAACTTTACGGGATTCGCTGTGGTCCTTTTGTGGCACCTTCGTTTCCAAGCGCTCCATACTTGGAAAATTGTACCTATAGAAACTAGAAAATTGAACAGTAGGAATATACGCGTGCAGAACAGTATAAAAGTTTTAGATTATCTTGTAGAAAATGTATTATTCGTTTGAATTTAAACATGCTTGATGTAATTTTAATTCTATCGTTACTTTTCTTAAATTGATTCGAGAATTGGTCATTGTCAACCAAAAATTCTTAAAATTTCTGTATAATAGAGGAAAATAAAGGATTCTATATGCAAATGTATTTAATTACCATCACAAGATCGATAGCATAGTTGACATAAAACTTTTGCACAGTTTAAGTTCCGTTATTTCGTGTTTGATTCGAGTCCAAGATACCGAGTTTCGTGAAAAATTCTCATTAACGTTTGGTCTGCCATGTAAAGGATATTTCTACTTGTTCTTTAATTCAATTTGTACCTTAAGATAGGGAAATTGTTCATTCCGTGGATTAATAGCGACGATCTGATTACCTCAATTAAATGTTAATACACCTATACTGCGTGATTTCATCGAACACGTTGACAAACAAACACAAGGAACGTTCAACGAAGATTGAACTGTAGTTGTTTACGTAAAACAGTAATTAACTATTCAGTTGATTAATTCTTACACGGTTACGTTGGAAATCAATAAATGGCTGATCTGTTGGAATACCACGATATTCACACGTAGGTACAAAACATTCAGATTTGTTATTTTATGAAATGTTTTCCATTATGCTTTGCAGAATTCAAGGGGAAGAAAACGATATGCTTTGTTTTACAATTCGTATATTATTATATTCCTTATTATAATTGAATATACGTTGCATTGCAGTTTTCTTTTTTGCTGTTGTAAACATTGTAAGGGATTGTTGTTTTATATCCTCTTTTATAACAACGCACTATAGAATTGCAGATAAATCCACTCTAGTATCAAGTAATAAAATCAATAATAAAACATATAGAAGAGGTGCACGATGAAAAAAGGAACCTATGGTGCGAAGTGAATTTACGAAGAATAAAATACAGGTACGTAGTTCTAAGAGAACAGGACATAAAACATTGTGGAACGGTGCCCATGTAACGGAGTGAAGAATGTTGCAGCAAATCGTCTTTACAACGATACAACCGCAGAAATATAAACGCGGTTTCGTTTCACCAGATAAGTATTGACTGTGCAACTGTAAAACGTCGGAAGACGTAACGTTCTCTGTATTATCTGTAACATTTTCACGTAGCAATAAAGATTGTTAGCAATAAAGTTCCTCCATCGTTGTCTATCCTCGTTTCGCCGGGTTCTCTATGTATCTGGATCGTTTGAATAACTCTCAAAGCGCCCTATACCGTGTCAAGAATAACTTGATGGATTGCGAATATTTGCTTGATAGTTGTATTATTCACGCGACGATGCTTGTGACATACATCTGTATTATATTTCATGTCAAATATGGATGTAATATTATATTTACATTTAAATATTATTTTATGTTATCAGATATAATATATTACGTATCACATTAAATACTTTATTTAAACGTAATTTACCGATGTCGCTGGAACAATTTGATTCGTCAAAAAACTGGTGGAAAATATTCAGACAATATGAAAATCTTTTTGTAGAAAAATATATCGATCAGTTAATTTTCCAGATACTTTTAAAACTGTTTAAAATACCGCAAAATATTTCTAGAATATTGGAAAGCTGGCGCGAAACATCGTAATGAGTAGGAGAGGATCGTATATAGTCAAACATTGATCGGACGCGGTTCGAAGATAAGTTTAGAGTGGCTAAGGCGCTTAAAAAATCAAATGACTGTGTTAATTACTGATTGTGGGGTTGTATTTCATTTTATTATTTTCTTCAAGGCCACTTTTTTATTTACCGTTTTAAGATCAAAAGATTTACAAGTTAACTTACTTGTATTTCAAAGTTACATTTGCATTGATGCAATCTGCCGGTTAGTTAAATACACTGCACCAATTCTGTACTTCATATTTTGTAGTGTCATAGATTTATTATGACGAATAATATTTTTTAATCGCTTCCACAGATAGAAATCTACCGAAGTGAAGGTGAATTCATTGTATTTTCTTCATAAGATTAATGATGACAGGTAACAATAAATTTGAAGAAATAGTAGATACTAAGAATTTCTCCGTTACTCTATATTATTCTACATTCTATATTCTATATCATAACACAACTACAAATTATTATCTACATTTCTCTATCAAGGAATTAAATTGCGATTCATTGAATGCGAAAATGTATGTGCTACAAGTGTAACTAAATCTGAAGTGAATCAAATAACTCACAGATAAAATTTCATGTACTTGTTATCACCTATTTTGTCACAAAACCCGATACTTAACCTGTTTCGCAATAAAATTATCCAGTGATAAAAGCAGCTATTTAACCTGCTGTAACCTCTCTCATTCGTTCCAGTTAATCATATTCTCGTGATTTAAATAATCACGTCCGCCCATCGGCCATCCTTCCATATTCCTTAAGGCAAAATGTGCACCTTTGAAACGACACGTAGAAAAATCTCGGCCGTTTAGACAGTGGAAGAGAATGCGCGCGAGCACGCTACGCTTGTTAGAACACGTGGGCCTGACAGTTTAGCCTCCGGTTCCGGCATTAGATATTTAAAGTGCATCCGTACAGCTATGCAAACAGGTCGGCGAAGTGGGCCACCGATCAAGTCGCTTCTTATCTGATTTCAGCGGCGGCGACCGCTTCGTTACACGAGTCGATTCACTGCGTGCCGTGAGCAATCCCGTAGGCGACTTTCGTCGAGGCTTTGCTATGGAATTACATATAGCTGGGACACTGGAGGACCGCGATGTGCAGAAAGTACGAATTACCGCACTACTGATTTGTCCAGTGAAAATAGGAGTTGTGAAAAAATCCATTCGTTGGATTTGTAATTGCCTTAATTCGTAACTTTATCGTCAGCTGTTAAAATTATGAAATACATAAGTCATGGCCTGATTAACATGTGATTCTCTTATTTACTACTTACTTGTCTTATTAAATTGTTACTCTAGCAACTTGCTCATTCAGGAATTTATTATCGGTTAATCATCGTTAATTACTTAATTATTAGTCTTCATTTAGTCCTTGAATTTAATCATTAAAATACGTGTATATACATTACTATTAAATCTCTCTAATAAATCTGAAAATGAAAGCTGTCCGTACTAAAACGCCTCACGTAGATCAATCACAAAACGCCAAACGAGACTAAAATTCTAAATCATAGAAAAGGTAGAAACGTTATGCACGTATGAAATCCGAAGACTCCAGTAATGGTCGAAAAATATGAAATCCGAAAAATAGCGGTGAAATCGAGTGATTTTCCGAAAATTGATCCAAGTACACCGATGGATTCTATCAAAGTGCACCCTTTAGTCGCGATTACTTTCGCAATCGCACTCGACTTCGACACGAGAATGCTTTTTCCTTGATAAATTTAATTTATATCGCCTTAACTCGTAGAGACCGTGGATATAACCCACCGCGTTAATCGTTAACGACTGCTTTTACAGTCGTGCGCCCCGTGTTGATTGCGAAGTTGCACCGTGGTTTTACCGTGTTATCGATTCAGCAAACAAGATGTTTATGTAATCTTGCAGATGAATCTACCAGGCTGTAACGCGAGATATGTTTGTTCATTCGGTAGAAATGGAAACATTTTATTGTTGTTTTTATTCATTTTCATTTGAACGCATTGATGAAGCGACGTAGCTAATTGCCAATTATTAATCAAGTGTAACATTTTTGTATTTTTCCATATGAATTTACTTAATATTGGTTTCACAATCTGTATTTCTCTTCCTATTTTTCCTCGTGGAATTTTTTCTATCATATTATAGTAATTAAGTAACTAGTTACGATACTAATAATAAGACACGCTAAACTCTATGCTTCATTTTAGGTATACATTTTTATAAATTTCTAATCATAATACAAGTAAGTAGTTTCAATAAATCTACAACATAATCTGATTCTATTGTAGCAAGTCACATTCGCAGTCTCGTCAAAGCTTAAAGCTTTTCCTTTAGTGACTATTCAACAATTTCCTCTTGAACAACGTAGCACGTTTTTCACTTCCGAAGTATAATACTATCGAAGTACAATCGAACGCCTATCGCGCCTTTTTATTTGAAAACAAACGAAGCATCTTGTATATAAGCTATCGGTCATGCAATTTGTATCGAGTTATTGCGACTGGCTGCACGTTCCATTACAACACATCTTGTACGAGACAATCGTTATTGGTCGAATACATGTTGTAGCTCGAAACGTGTTCGCTGCTATAAAACTTTCATGGAAAACATAGATGGCGCGAATCAGAGCGGAGATGCTTGTTCAACGAGAGTGTTCTTCATAGTTGAAATGAAAGAATGTATGGTTGGTTCGAAATGCTGCCAGTTCGTGGCAAGCACAGTTGATGGTATACCGCAAACGGTACACCTTTCCAATGTTTAATGCTTTGTTTGTAGTCACTACTACGTGATGGGTGAAATAAAATATATTTGAGAATCTTTCGCGTGAAAGGAAGTTATTTTTTTTATTGATGGATCAAAGGTTACATTGGATGAATTGATATGATAGGAAAAATTGTAGCAGTGAGCGGATTAGACTAACAAGTAAGCAAACAGTTTCCTTTAATATTCTTTTTCATACGTTGCGCTACTAAAATTAATTTACAAGTAGAAAACAGTAATACATATCAACAATTGTTTCGTCACATATGTTGTGACGAGACAATGATTTTGATGATACCATTATCCTTTTCGGCGTTTAACTAACAATATATATTAAAACTGAAAAATATCACGATGCGTTTGTTGCTCTTGTGCCACTTTGACATCACATCTGGCTTCTCTGGTTACACCCAAACGAGTGGCTACGATCGATCACCGGCCAATGAAACTCGATAGATAACTTGGATTTTGTCGAGCGGTCGACCCTTTAAATCGTCGGTTTTGCCGGCGATTCCGGTTTTCTCTGAAAACCGATTCTAAAGGCGTCTGCGGTCAATGGGGCCTCCTCAGACGAGTCGTTTTAGGAGAATCTCGTTCGCCTTGTCGCTTCATAGTATCGATATACCATGATAAAAATCTGTGAAACTCTGTTCTATTCGCATTCCATCGAATTAATGAAAATATGATGAAACGTGCTGGAAAAAGCATGACCATACGAATCGATATTCAATAAGAATTAATTTAAAATATCGAAACTATATGTATACGTATCTGTATACGTATAATTCGTTTACTAAAATTGCGTTTCTAATTTGTTACGTTCCTATGATTAGCGTTTTCGTCACCTACAGATTTCAAAACAAATTCAAATTTATTAAAATTCTATAACGAATAATCTATATCAAGTTAACTAATTTATGATTGCATTTCTGACCTACGGAAAATCAGGACATGTACCTTCTCTAAGATGGAAATGTCTGACTATAAACGATTCAACTACTTACGTGCCTTCTCTCAACTACTCGTGTCTGATTATAAACGGTTAATCTACTCGAAAGACTCATGTACCAACAACACAATTGTTTTTAGACAAATTTATGTATATCTTACAAAACCAATAAAAAATACTTACTCGCATTTAAAATTCCACCAAAACTGACACCAATCAGCTTACGAACGTCCCTACTACACCCAATTAAATTCAAATTTCCTAGAACCAACCTGCATACGAAAAAACTTCTGCAGTACTTTTAACTTCCCTACGTATTCCGAATCAAGCTAATTTTATATCATAACCAAAATCATGGAATAATCGCTTACCCTTTTGTATAGACGCTATGTCTACAACGTATACGAGAGTATTCTTACGGAAGGAACAGGAAATTTCCGTCCCTTGAAAAAGGAAGGAGAGGAGGAAGAGAAACGGAGCAAAACGAGGACTGAAAATGGTCGAGCGAGGATAATTCCGTTTCGCGAGAAGCACAGCATTCACGAGTTCGGGGCCAGACTCGGCCGGACCAATTTACAGTCGAACTCCGTGTCCGGCGATATCTTCCGCTCCTCTGGTTGCACGCTGGCAGAAGCAAGCACGAAAAATATACGCCAGACCCACGTAGGGGAAATAAATTAGGTGGCTTGGAAACGAAGCCCGGAGCCGAAGACAGAGTCAATTATCGAGGACCCCATCGGTCTCCGGAGGCCACGATCTTACCGGATGCGTCTTCGAGCCTCGATATGCCGGTCTTTGCTCTCGCAGGAACCTCTCGAATAAACGAATAACGAGACGCGGTCTTGAAACGAAATTCGGTTAACCACGCCTTATTCACGCTGTCTATCCGTGAGTCTCCTTTGGGTCGTCGTTTTTAATTGCGGTTCGTTCGTGTTGCGGAATACTGTTTGGTTGCTTCAATGCTATAGAGCAGCGTCTGGGGATCGCTGTGTGGTTTCTTACGAACGTTTCAAGATAGCCTGTACCATGGCCTGGTTAAATCGACACTTTAAATTGCTGTTTTAAATTTCTCTAAAGAAACGTGTTTTGTCCTCTTCGATATTTCGTTGTTCATTTTTCGCCATTGGGCCTATATTGTTTTATTTACCATCTCGATCCTAGTTTTAAATCTAGGTTTCTACAACAAATTCTATATCTGACAATATATATTTTTCACTCTGATTTCTCTCAACGAATCATCTAACAGCGGCTCTGATCATTCTATCGGGATATCTAATAGTCTACCTTACCTATCTCGAACAGTGAAGATGTCTCAATTTTCGCTTACATCGCCTCATTGTAACTAGCATGAAAACAGAAACTTTCATGGAACCGTATTGGACTGTACAGACTTGCGTTGTTTCGAAATTCGTAACATCGATCGATTTCCAATTTATTCATTACTTCCTGAAGCAAACTTCAGGGCATTCAAAATTGTACAACAACTTAACGGCGCGATCGATCTTACAATCATAGAACATGAACATGAACGTAGAACGTTTCGTATATCTCACGCGAAGAACGAATGAAATTTTTCACGGGACATCGTGCAATTTATTTAAATCAGACGAGCACAGTGTACGGGGCGCAGTTGTTTGTCCATTGACCGGAGCGTCCGGGTTCTTTAAACCTGTTTTCATTTCCTGCTTTCATAAAACTCGAATGCCGTGTTTACGGATACACCAGCTTGGCCGGGTAAACGTAGTTATTCTTCTTCATTATCGTCTTTCTTCTGCATTCGTTGGAAACGCGAACGCAAGCGAGGGAAACGGCTGAAGGATTTCATTAGCAAACATGTACCGTGTTTGAAACGTTTTTGCATATTAAATGCATACGTATTTATCGTGATATTTGTTTCGAGACCCTACGTAAACGATAAATATCACCTCGTTACAAACGGAATCCTCTTCCCGTTTTCAATTCGTTCTTCAAAGCCTTCCATTTTGTTGTTACAAGCATACTTCAGATTACCAGGGATACGCAAAGGTTTTTAGAGATGTAATTCTACCATTGCATCACTGACGTTAAAAATGTTTCTCTTTATCTTCTACCATGCTTCCAACAGGTATACATTCGCAATACAGATACGCAAACATTGCGAAATTGTAATTTATCAAAAAACAAATTATTCTCGTAATTGATAAAAATAACTAAAGCACTAAGAATTCAATGGAGAATTGAATCAACTTGAAGGTTCGCTTCCAAATTTTTCTGTTTCGTATACATAACAATATGCAGATTCTACGCACGAAAGGAGTAGCATTTGTTTATGTATTATTATGTCTGAGCGATTGACAAATTTCCCCCCCCCCCTCTTCTTGGGGATAGAAACATGATGGTGTATCAGAAATTCATAGAATTTTTATCCTATTGCTATATGTTAATCTTTCACCAATGGATGAAATTAACAATACTTATTACTCAATTAGAAATATAATTATTTCATGACGCAACATATTTCTACCAACACTAAAATCTCACAGAGGCATCATAAACATCCATCGCATCACCCTCGATCCAAGCAAATCCACCCTCCTCCGGCTGAGATAAAATCGTCGCGACTAACGCAATCATTATTATCGAGTTTCAAACTCTCTGATTAAATATCAGGTAGGGAAGGAGGAAAAAAGAAGAAACCTGCGAAACGAGGTTGAGAAAGTTGGCGAATAATACGCAGAGAACTCGCCCTCGCCCTTACAACTTTTCAACCCTAAAAGAAGGAGCGCGCGATGGCTAGGCCTGTCGAAGCTTACGATTATCGCGAGAGTTCTAACGACGTTGATCCTTTTTACCCCTTATTCGCCTTTCTGTAATGCGAATATTATGTTCCTGTGTGATCGCAAGCGCCATTCTCGATTCGAGAAAACGGGAACGTTCCGCCGACACGCGTCGCCTTTCGCCAAAGCGTCCGCACTTTTACGAGCGAAAGGAACGACGGCGGTGACTCGAAACGGTTCCAGGCCACGAAACACACGACGTTCCGCGGAATGCAACCGGTAAATCGCTCTTCTTATAACGTGCCCCCTCGTAAACATTCATATCCCGTTGTTTGACGTCGAATGCAAGCGAAACGGAAACGGCTGCGGCGGAACCGATGAAAAATCTGTGTCGTTCTGCTCGCGACCCTTTGCCTATCGATTTGTAACTTCCTGTTCGGAGGACGGAGTTTCTGCTACGGTGGTTTATGCGCTCGAGTTTCGGTAGTTTGTTGTAGTTTCTCTTCCTTTTTTCTCCTCGTGCTTTTTTTGGTGGGCCCGGAAATGGGTTGTTTATAGTTTCGGGGAAAAGCGGGGGCATGAGATGTTCGCGTCCCATGATCGTGAAATTGGTTTGCGTCATGTATATTCTTTGTTTCGCAATATTCTGTCTTTTGTGTACGTTAAGATATATATGAGCTGTTGGTGAAGTAATGAGACTGGTTCTTGTATAACTTGGATTGCGCAATTATTTCATTGTTCGAAAAGATTTGTCTTTCTTTTTCTTTCCTTCGAATAGGATTCTTAACGTAATTAGATTAAGATTTTGTTAAAGTTTATACGTAAATACTTGTCATTTAATATTGATCTTACAATTGGAAAGTTTAAATATGAGGGCTAATTTTAAAATCAAAAATAAAATCAGAAAGAGGTCGAATTTTAAGGTATCCTCCTGTTTCGAATTACGCATCTACGTCGCGTCGCTCAATTTTCTTAAAACGCATCCTTTCATATTTCACTCACGATCACATAAAGCATGCACGGTTTTCAAGACATGCTCCAGCTAGCATCTGCTTTTAAACTAAAGTATTCTCAGCATACATACACACGCCGCTCTCCAGAAACTAAACTTCCCAACACCGGAGACCAAAGAAACTCTAAACTGTAGCTGTTTAAATAGAAAGATACCCTACTAAACTATGTCTTGAACCTTGGATAAACTTCAGTCTCGCTTGCGTGCTGTATCACCGTCCGTAATCTCCTGAACAATTACCCAAAATTTACTCATCCATTATAAATAACCCAATCTCGATTCCCAGATACGAAATAATAATCCTGGTGATTAATGACAAACGCGTGACCGCGTAATAATGCTCGAAAATAATCAACGAAACAACAAACGAATATTTGCATGCGCAGCAACAAATTTAATTACAAGCGTACAGCCCATGGAAAACAATAACCGTCCTGATAAACGTGCAATCGTATAATTAAATTTCACCACCCCCTTGCCCCCACGAAATCACGTCGCTCACCGAGAGCCAACTTAATAATCCCATCAAGAAGAGTCCGACTGTCTCTGATATCTGGTCCCTTCAGTGGCTGCGCGTCTATCCAACATCAGCTGTACACGTCCACGTGGACGCGCGTGACGTATGCAAAATTCGTCGACGAGGATCCCGGGTGACGACACCCCTGACTGCTCTTCAACCGTGACGATAACGTATAGCGGCTCTATGCGGCGACTATCAGATGATTCCATCACACGCACAGCTGGACGAAAGGTCGTTCCCCGGGGCAGCTGCAGACGGGGTTCCGGCGATTTGTAAGCCGTTTAGAAAATCGTGCACCGGTCCACGGTTCGATCGGCGAACGGTGGGGATATATAGGTGAAAAGGGCTGACCGGCTGGCAATAAATATCGATAATCGATAACCGGGCAGAAGAAGCGATTGGTATAGCGAAGCCGATGGAAGAAAAGAATACGCGGGGAGCAAGGGAGCAATGAAGAGAAACGTAGGACCAAAAGAAGGGGCAGGTTAAGGGTGAAGGGGTAGAAGGTTGGAAGCGATCTTCTTCGACGCTTTCAAAACCAGAAGTAGTTCTCGGATTCGTATTAAAAAGCTTACGCTCGAGAAGACACTTTCAGTCGCGCTGACCGACTGTGAACGGTAAATTTGCGACCTCCTTTGCAAAAGCAATTATGTTACTCCTACCCTCTCACCTATTCGTCGTCTCTCTATTTCTCCTGCTCCCTTTCCATCCTTCTTCCCTCTCCACTCCTCTCCGTCTCTTTTTCCTCTCTTTCGTTCTCATCCTTTCCTCCTCTCTCGGCTCGGTAACTCTCGAGCGGATGGCTTTTACATTTTCAAGCTTCTTGCACGGAAAGTCGCTCTTACATTCAAATCAAAAGGCTCGACCGCTTCGGTGGAAGTGGCCCTCTCTCTTCCACCCCGTCCCCCTAGGACCTCTTACCATTCGCTATGCCGCGGTTAAAGATTCATTCTGCAATAGTTTAATCCGAGGCCGAGCGCAATCTTCCTGCCTTGCTACTATTTCGCCGGTCGTCCGGTGATGAGGCAATTTCTATCGGCTCGCTCTTTGTGACCTCTTCGACCTTTATCGACGCGTATCTCGCTTCTCTGACCCTGCCCCCTCTCAACTCTGACCTCTCTTCTTTCCTCTGCTTTTGGTCCCTTTCTTCCTCTCGCCCCACTCGTTTCGCTCCTCGTGTGTTTGTTTGTTCTTTTTCTTTTTCCGTCCGTTCTTTTTTGTTGTACCAGCCTTTTTTCAACGAAAAAGAATCGGGCGGCGAGTCGGGCAAAAGGGGACGCGTAAATTGTGTCTGTGACGTCGGTGAACGTGTCCTAGAGTTTTCGAGCAACTAGCACCTGTGCGACGACGAGTTAACGCTAGCTCGATGCTAGCCCCGTTACAAACGGAATTTTAAAAGTGCCCCTTCCTGGCCTTACGGATCTTGAAGCTTTTAATGGACAAATAGAACCAGCGCGCTGCTCGATGAGCGAAAAGAGAAGATATCGGCTCGTGAAATTCCAAGTAAGAGGACTTTGTTCCGGAATTATATACCTTTTTTATGGATCTCAAACGGCGAACCTTTTCAACGATGAAATTTGACCTTCATTCGAGAAGGCGATTAATTTTGATCAAACATTTAATTCCTCGGTTGAGAATTAATTTCGATGAATTTATTCCGGGGATCGAATATCCTCGATTTTACAATCTTATTCTTCCATGTTTGAGGGATTGTTACGCGAAATTTTTTGTAGATCTTTTTTTTATTTTCAAAGATTTCTGTTTCCATACCGTGGAATTATTGTAATTATTAGAAATTGCAATTCGCTTACGCATTGTGCAATAATAATCTACGTGAAGTGTTTGATATTCTTTTTTATATAAGAATTAGACAATTTTTAAACAAAGTAAAAGCTTACCAATCACTTGCTATTCCTGAATATTTCTTCCAAAACGTGTAACTGAATTCGATCATATTATAAATTAAAAGATTCCTCTTACTACCGTTGAGAAATAAAGGAGAATAACGTACCACATCTAAATATTAACGCTACTAATTTATACCATATTTATATAGGTTAATACCTCGAAAATTTGCCAAACTATTATAGTAAAATTCAAAACTCGCAAACTAACCCTTAAATTTCCTCAAAATTCGCTGGAATTACCCACTTTTTCTTCAAACTACAACCGCCGAAGTTCCACCGCGGAAATTTGACTAATTAACTGTAATACGAAACGCTTAATTTTGATCGAACGTTCAGTTGAAATTTACTAACGGTCGAATTCGAATTCGCAAAGTGTTCTCGGTCTCGTGTCCGCCCGCCGTTTCGTTTTCTCTAGCCACAGTGAAAATCGGCGGCTCGTATTACGCTAAACATTCCGGCCGTAAGTATCGGATTTAGCTCGTTGAAGATGAAAGGGCTGCTCACGTTTGGCTAATTGCTTCCTAATGGCTGCAAATATTACCTCTCGCTCTCCCATCCCTTTGTCGGTTTGTCTGACTAACACTCGGGCTTCTACGTTGCGCCATTTCACCAACGCTCGATGCCTCGGCTAACAGCTTAATGGCGGTATTATGTTGTTGTACACTAGACGAACCGACTGATCAACAATCGCGTGTTACGTTCGTGCGTGTTTTTGCAACGTCGCGAAACCAATCTCTCGCTAATGCGTCATTGTTTCGCATCGTAATGTGATACTTTTTTTCGTGTTTCGTGTGAGAAAGATAAGATTCCTCGAGACAGGAGTTCTCAATGCTTCTAAACAAAATCCTGAACGTGAGAATTTAGCAATGACATGTAATCAAGTTTTCAAGGAATTCAAAAGGAGACAATGAAACCGATGCAGAAATAAAACACACAATTCCGACAAGTTTATTCCTTTCAACGGGTACGCATATAACTAGAAAATTATGTCGCTCCACGAATATAACTTCCATTTAATTAAACCACTAGCATTACCGGACCTATTAATTTCCGACTGATATGATATAATACGTTTGTTCCATCGAATCTATTACCGAAAGAAAAAAAAAAAAAGAAAAAGAAGAAGTATCCAGAAGATTTATCCAGCAAAACGTCACGGCGAAATACTCGATTAGTCACAGAGTCAGGAGAGAGATATGGTCACACGGGGCAATGAATTTAACCACGATTTTTACGAGTAGCCGGTGCACGTCGGTGGGAAGCTCGTTCGGGGAAAAGTCGGAAGCGACAGAACGAAACTTAATAAATTAATAGCGTAAACATCGGGGTCGGTCTGTTTCGACGTTTCGCCCCAGCCATACGTCACACGGTGCAACGCGCGCGCACGTGTGCACACACACGTGCTGCAACAGGATACAATAGCGTTGTCTAGCGGTGAGAAAGAGAGGAAAAGCCATAGAGAATGGCGGGTCCCGTGGAAAACGTCCAAGTGTATAAACCGCTGTCCCGCGTGATATATTTACTTAATAAACGTTCCGAACGGCAGGAAAATTTAAATTAAATTTATTCAGCGAAAAGAGCGCGGAGGCGCGAGAACGGCCGCGGCATTGTTTGCGAGTGGACCAAACACGCCGAGTGGGCAGCGGTGTCACAGAGAGGAAATTGAGGGACAAGAATATAGGAACACAAAGAGGGGCAGGGGGGTGCGGAGGTAGACGAATATATATACACATATATAGATATGTATGGTAGTGAAAAAAGAGATGAACAGATAGAGAAAAAGAATAGAAGTTAGAACGAATAACGAGAGAGACAGTAGAGAGGAAAATAACTGGTAAAGGACAAACTGTTATAATGAAGTGAAAAGCTCGAGAGAGAGAGAGAGAGAGAGAGAGAGAGAGAGAGAGAGAGAGAGAGAGAGAGAGAGTAGCGGCGCGTGTGAGTGATTACGCGAGAGAGGAAGCTAGATATGGGAGGGGGAACGTGAAAATATGCCGTCAGCGCGCTTTTCGTGCGACGAAAATGTGTCAAATTCGCGTTCGTGCGTGTGAGCATGCTTCTGGTTGAAAAAGAAAAGAAAATCGCGATAATAGTAGTCATAGTCGCGTCAGAAATAGAGAAATAGGAAGAGAAACACAGAAACGCGGAGATAGGAGAAAATAAAATTACGCGTCACGGTGTTCCGTTTGAACGTGGCGCGTTTCATTGTTCGCGAATTGTTCGGAATTTTCTTGGTGAGCGTTGATTGTGCGCGAATCGGCCACACGTTGGCGCCACCGGATTGTCGTCAACCCTTTTTCGCGTGTCGGCACTTGTGGATTCTCGTGTGATGGCCGTGAGTCGTGTTTAAACGTGGTTGAACGTCTCTGCTCTTTGCAAACTTCTGCTTCGCTATTGTTTCTCCGCGGCGATTTAATTGTGCCTTTAATTCACGCAGCTCCAACGAAGCCAACTTGATTAACTGTAGAACAATTTTTTTACAAATGATAATTCGTTCGGGGTCTAATGACGCTATGAACTTGAAGCTTTGAATGGCTTTGAAATTTAATATTATTTGATACGGTTAATATTGTCAAATGAATTACATGTAACTTTTATTTTATTTCTATACTAAACTTTTAATGAAAATTGAAATCGAATTTCACGAAGTATTTACAACAAAAATCAGATTTTTGTTTTCCCATTTCATATAGTCAATTATACATTGATTATATATTAAACCATTATTGTTTTGAGAAAGTGAATAAATATTTTTTTAGTACAATATTTCCCAAAAGGCCGCAATTCTTTAACATTCTTGAATTAGATCTCATGGTTGCCTTATATTCTACTAGCCAGCTTCCACGGCAATCTTCTTTCACTGTGGAACATTATATTGGTAGCATTTCAGAGATCCACCACAAACAGCCTTTTCCGCGATTGTTTCACGAGCGCGCATCAATTTTCGCGTCTTGCAAAGGGAAAGGGAGACTGCGGTGGAAATAGGACGTAGTGGTAATCGATAGTCAACACGGATATAACGCGGCGCGTCCGCGTACCTCGGTGTGTCTACACTTGTCCTCCTTCCGACTCTCTTCATGCTGAAAGCATCTGGCGGATAGTGGACACTCTACTTAGCGGAGAAGATGGACCACCGAGGAAAGTAAAACGTGGCTCGCCAAGACGCGGGGATCCTCGAGTGTGTACCTATCGGCCCTTTTACATACATTTCAATCTGAATACAACTCCGTCCACTCGCGTTAGAAAAGAGTGGAGTGCTTTCAAGGAAAGTAGCGATGACCGGGCATACGGGCGACCAGCTAGAAAATCACGATCGCCTGCTAACTTGAAAAATTGCTTCGTCGTGCTCGAAACACTTTGAAATCGCTTTAAAGAGATAGCGTCGATCGACTTCTATTGCCTTCGAATTAGGTTCGTTGAGGTGGATGATGTTATTCGTTGCGTAATTCAATTCAGAAATTATACGGTGCAGGATAATTTAATGCGACGAAAATGATCGTTATATTTGAAGTTTAAATCGGTGTTTCGAAATCCAACGGTTCTGAAGCTTTTAATAAAGTTCCTCGAATTTTATGAGCGTTTTTTATCCAGCGGTTTTACATACCCAGTGATAAAAATAATCGCTGGCGTAAATGTGACAGGACTCGGATGTAGGATGGACAGGTGATTTCAGCGCTTTACTTATAATACTTTGAACGTAATAAAAGTTATAATTAATTAAGCCAAGTTAGAAAGAAAAGATTCATGTTGCTTGACTATTAATTTTATTTAGATTTATAGAGTTCGTTATTAATAAGGATTACCTTTGTTTATGATTATTTTGAAGAATATCGAACATTTTTCAAACGAGAGATCCATTCTGTCCAACTTCCATTATTTTATTTATTTTCAAAAACAAATAATGTTGATATAATATCGTGTAACTAATGGTCGCTGTAAAAAAGATTTAAGTTGCAAATTTAAATTGGAAGGTATACGAAACTCTTATTATAATTTATAATACTTAAAAAGTAGAGATTCACTGTGCGTCGTAAATAACAATTCGTGTAACTGCTGGCAAAAGATTTATATTTGAACAAACAGAGGAATTATTGTAAATAAGGATAAGCATAATGCTTGTCGCAATAAAAGTTCATGCAACAGCTAAAAAAGCAATAAAGATCGGATAAAACGGTTGGATCACTTACATTGCCAAAAACAAACCGAAAGCCTCGTATCGTTTGCTGCTCGATATTGCGCGCAAATTTTTTGAATTATTAGCCTCTGCATTCGGCTCGTTGTGTCCCCGTTCGCCGCGGCAATCGGTGAAATTCTATTTGCTGCATGGAACACGGTAAAATGCGTTTTATTGCCGGCCAGTTGAAAATTCTGCTCCATCAAGCCTCCATGCGGCACAATTACTGCTACTTTATTTGTAATATTTGGAAACTACATGCCCAAAAAATATTCGCCCGTCGCTTCATGGTCTCGTGTTTTCCCACTTTTATATGCCCCATCCATGTAATTCTGTCATTCCAAGTCTGTTGACATAAAAGTTATCGAAACAAATGTAAACGTAAACGCTTGTTGATCATTTGAGTTTTAATTCGTTGATGAAATAAATATTATGGAAAGAAAATATCTTTATACAAATTTCAGATATACTATGCACAAAATCATTTCACGATAATTAAGTAACACACTTTTTGGTATATATCCTCTATTAGAGATTTTCAATATTTCGCAATAAATGGTACACAGGGTGTTTCGTATAGCTATATGTAATTGTAATCTTTTTATTTGGACGTGGATAGTATTTGAATTTTTTCCAAATAGAACTACGCGTTTCTCTCAACGCATTATTTAATTCCGTACTTCGAAAGCTGTTTTTAATTTATTTTAGCAACTTAAAATTATTTTATTTCGCCTTATATAATTACTTTTTGTCTTCAACATTGTTTTCTGTAGCTTCGATCCTTTAGTGTCTGAGACACTAGACACTTTAACTACGATAATTAATTTAATTAAGTTCGCTTGTTCTGTATAACTCATTAAATACACGTTAAATCGCACTCGTACTACAGAGGTTAACAATAAGATGAACAATAATTCGCTAAATTCATTTTCTAATATAGATCCTCGATATACTGCAATAAATAGTTTTCTGAATGTCATCGATATCGACAACATTCCTCTATATCTCACGCTTAATTACCTCTTAAATTCTGCATCGACAGCATGCCGTATTCATTACAAGCTCCTCGATTAAATTCTTCCCAGGTTTGTGCCACCGTTTACCCTGCTCCTCTGTGATTTTCTGCTGGCCACATTCCGCTCCTGATCTGATTCCATTCCTTCCTCCACGAGATGAACAACGAATAGTTCTTCTATCGACGAGGGATGAGTGATATTAGTTTGCAATGATGCGTCCTTCTGTTTTTTAAAAGAATGTGTTATAAAATTGGCGAATGTTTCCAATGCGGTAAAAAAAAATTATTATGTAAGATACGATTACTTTATTTCAAAGACAGGCTATTTTTATTCGGCGAATTAATTCGCTTTACAAAATTCTTTTATCAAATTGTTACACCATAGAACGATATTACAAAACTATAAATTCATTGCATTTAACATACTGCCAGGTGAGAAAAATTCTTATTTTTATCAAACAGAAGATTTTCACCACACTCAGGTTCCTATCACGAGATCTCTCGATCGAATATCCATCGATACCACAAACGCAATCTTCAACACCCATTTACACGTATCAGTTAGCCTGCTAACTCGCTCAAGTAGCAAACATAAAAACTAGTAATTTCAATGGAGAAAAGCGAAACAGCCCAAGAGCGACGAAGTAACGCAGATGCAACGTATTGCCCTAGAATCAATGCGGCAGTTTCAAGATTGGCAATTTGTTATGGTTCGTAAAGCGACGCGAGTCGGTCGTTTTCCTCGCTGCACGGTTCGAGGGTCCTCGGCGTGCACGTGACCAACGTATTTTCGCCTGAATCGTTTCCTCACGGGCCAGGCGCTGTCGACTAAACACGAAGGCAAGGTCCAACCGTATCCTATCGGTGAAAGGAGAATTTACAGCAACGGCCGTTCCCTTTCTCGGTTGCACGGGGGCTAAATAGTAACGAATAGCGGGAAGAAACACTTCCGTCGTTATCGTGCGTGTGAGCGCGGTTCCGTTAAGTCGTAAACAGCTCGCAAATAATCAGCCGAAATGGAAATTATTGCGGGCAATGCTGTGCACCGAGGGCCAACAGCACCTTACACACCCGACCCTTCTTCCGGGAAAACTTTTCGTATAACGCCGCGGCGACTCGTGCCTCGAGCCGAAATTATGCGCTTGTTCCAGCGGACGGATAAAGGGAAACTTCCACGGGGAAAACACGCGCCGCCAAGCAACTGGATACGCTCCCGTATGAGGTTGATTTTTCGGAAGGAACTTTGTTAATTCACTTTCTCGTTCTTCTACGCGCTCGTTTCTTGATCTTGTTCGATTGCGAAGTTTCCCTCGTGGCTCGCGTGTATCTACGGTTTTTAGGGCGTTCGGTGGTGTATTATGCGACGATGTAACGAAGATTTTTCGACGTGTTCTCTGTACATTTTATGGGGAGCTTTGTATCGTGTCTGAGATCAGTTGATTCGTTTAGAAATTACACGATAATGCTTGGAAAAGTTTCATGGTATTGCTATGAAGACTTTGACGTAAAATTGGAATGAGGTATCATAAATAATAACAAGAAATGTTTTAACAATAGAAGCACACGATTGGTTTAGAAATAACGTAGCAGCATTAAAATCGATTTGAGATGACATTTTCGAAGAGAAAGACGTATCTGTGCAAGTCAACCATTTTTCTGGGAACCGTGCTAAAAATGAAAAGTCTGTGCAAGGCCTGCAAAATGTCAAATATTGAGAACCATCATTCGCGATATCCACTTTTGCCCCAATTCCATCGCTTAGCTCTAAAAAATCAGCCGAATTGTTTCAATTATCGTGTTCCCCACGACGAACTGATCCATTCGCTGAATGTTGTTCTCTCCGCTTTGAGCTCGATACTGTTAAAATTAGCTGAAGGATTCCCGAAGCAACCCAGTTACCGATGGTATTCGAGAGGATGAGTACGCTCACTTCCATTCGCACGAGAGTTGTAAATTCCGTACCTACAAGGAATACCCGTGATGAAGTGTCTTGGATAGAAACAGTTGATACAAACAGCGCACAACCCAATGATCGACACACTCGTATATGTTATGTACAAGATGCCCCTGGAGGAATCTGACACATTTCTCTGACATATTTGACAGATCCTTATACTTTAAATTCATGCATACCGTTAGCTTATTTCTTCAAATTGTATAATTGTCGAACTGCCTATCTATTAATCGTTTTGATAAATGGGGTTGTAATTTAACTTTTAATCAAACTTACTTTACTCTAACCGAACCTGTTAACTACTATAATTAAATAGAAACTTAACTATTATACTCATTTCATTTCAATTTCTATAGAGAATCTTTGAAGAACTTCGTTTGTAAATGGAATTTCATTATACCATATATAAAATTTTCAAACATTTTTAGAACTTAATGACATTCTCTGATTATAATGGAAAAAAGGATGGAGTAAAGACGACAATCAATTTTTTTTTTAATCTAAATCTAAATCTAAATCTAAATTTTTGCAGTCTCTGCATCTTACATTTTAATGTAATTAAATTTTTGTATATTCTCCTAGTTCAATTAAAATATCTTTAGTTGATGAAGAATGAATACATAAACGTAAAAATGAGGAAATAAGTTCCATTCTTTGCCAAAGGCACATTTTGCAGAGGAATGAGATAAATTAGAAGAATTCGCGACCTCTGTGACCCAGAACGATCGAGTACATATATGCATAAGAAATTCGTCAATTTTCCATCAAGACACCAGGTACACGTTACCGACCCGTTCTATTTCGAGGGAAGACTAGGTACCAAAGATCGATGTTCCAAATTGATGCGATTGTTGAATATTTCCCGTGTACTTTTCATCTGATCAAGCCTCGGCGTCCAGGTTATGTATTAGTTATCATACACTCAGACATTCACCCTCTCTCGAGGACTTGAGGCGCGTGCAACCCTCCGCGTATGGCCGGACTCTTATGTAAACATTTGCATTCCTAACCTAGGTGGCGATTTCTCCTATGTAATGCATCCGATCAATCGATTTAATCTCGATCTCTGACCGCAATGTGCATTTTGATGTTCCAAGAGCGTGTCAGATCCCTTTCACGAGTATTTGACCATCCCCTGTGTTGACTCATGGTTCCTCATTTACTTTGTTGTTCGAGGAGATGTTGTATGAAAGTGAGTCATTATTGCAATGGCTTTTATAAATATTATATTCCGGAAATAAAATTAAAAATTGTAGCTTGAAGAAAATTTGTCTTGTCGGTTGGAATATCTAACAGGTGTAAATTAATCTTAGGTCATCTTTCTTTTCGTTTAATTTGTCTCTTGTGATTTACTTTCCTTTTTTTTCTTGGTCGTGAAGTTGCAACGAAGTGAAGGAAAAGAGGAAAGACGGAAGAATAGAGGAAGGGGAAAAATATACGCTTCATCTGACACCTTCTAGTGGAATTGGCGCCTCGGAGGACATATTTGTATGAAAGGCATGATTAGGTCGAAATTTGTGAGAATTTTATGTTGATGCGAACTTCCCTAGTAACTAATGAGTGAAAAGAGAGGGAGGAAAAGAAAATGGGAACCCTAGGAGAAACGTGACAGTGTCATAGTACATATAAAGAAAAAAATATTACTTTCAGACACATCAATAACTTTTAAATTAACAATTTTAATTCTACCATACGTAACTAGTTCGAAATCCAAGATAACGATGTATGCTACATTATATTACAGGAAAATAATTTTATATGTCAATCTGAAATTCAATCTTCCCGTAATCGCAACTTAATACGTTCTTCCACGAATCCGAAGTCTCATTTCCACGAAGACACCGAACCGGAGACAAAACCAACCGTATCACCAACCGTATCATAAACTGGATTCAATTCAATATTCTTGACCCGGCGTTCACGGAAAAACCTTTCATCCTGAGCGCAAACGTCAACAAAAACGTCTCCGTTATTTTTCCCTCGAATTTATCGCAGAAAAATTTTCAGCGTGTTGACTCCGGGCCAGGCATTCGTCGGAATTCGTTGATTTTATTTCCTACCGTTGGCGAATTACAAAGGTAAATATTAATCGTACGCGTAAACATTAGCCGTACAATCGATAACAGCGTTCGTCGACAACAGCGACGGCCACAATACTGTATATGCGCGCACTTACTCGTTATGCCTTCAATGAAAATATTTTAACGCAAAATCAACGTAGAAGCAGAAGTGAAAAAAACAAGATTTCGATTCCCTGCCACGTCGAAATTCGTCAGGAGCGGTTTGTTTCACCGAATTCCCTTCTTTTTCTCCTCTTTTTCGTAAGTCCACGGGATCAACCATTCCACATATAGACGGGTATACACGTACGTACGCGAGGAGAATCGCGAGCTTTTCTATAGCGTAGGTATAAAATAACGCGGCCGCAAGGGTATCCAGAATTAATAGAGCAGGAGAGGGAAAAACCTTCAAAACCTTCGGGAACCCTGGATATCGAAAGGAAATTAAAACCGCAGTCAGCGGACTTCCAGCTCGCCCTTCTCTCACCCTTTCCCCCTTTGCGGCCACTCTTCCGCACACAAAAGTCACCCAATCGTCCGGATTTCTGGCTTCTTTTTTTCGATAAATTGGCGGGATGCTCGAGTAAAATTAGTTTATTCGAGCGTAACGTCATACGCATCTCTTTTCCCGTTTGTTCGCTCGCTCGATGAGAAACGTCGGTATTGGTTTCGTCGATTGTAGCCGATGTTACCCGCGGTCCTTCCCCTTTGCCCGCGGCCATTCTGGTCACCGAATGAAATTTAATATTTGAGACTTTCATAAAGATTAATCAACGACGGCGGCAACCGTTAACGGGCTTCGAAGATCGCCGCCCTTCATTTTCATTAAAGATCAGACGCGCGCATCCCCATTTCAATTTTCCTCTCTGTTTTGTAAGGCATCGAATCAAAATTGCCATTGCTTCTTTTGTCTTCTGAAAAATGTTAATAACATTCTATCACTTTTCATACCTGACTTAGCATTTAACCACCCTATATGAAACGAGGAAACGTTCAAAATAAGAAAAGGGACAAAATAAGGCATGGCTGGCAAACTAAAATTTATTGTTTTTTATAACATTCGAGAAAAGACTCCAACGTTCGAGTTTGCACGAGGCAATCAAGATTAGTATAGAAAATTGGAGACAAAGAGAGTTGATCGAACGTAGAACGAATTAGGCATCGCTACTTAGCGATGCCGAGCTGTTGACAAATATGAGCGACAGCGTGGAGTAAAGTAAATGTTTGTAATGTATTACGGGCCGTATACCGCTCCTATTTCCGCAGTTATATAGACGCAGTTGTGTACTCGTTTCGATACGGCGGCTTCGTATTATTACAACTGCCGCCATAAAATGGAAGCGACTTCATTTTTCGAGACAACGGGAATAGACAACGGAGTGTTTTCATTACGCCCGGAAAATGAAATTGGATACGTACGCGTTTACTCAAAATTAACGTCAATATGATGATGCACTGAAAACTAAAAATATTATCTGCCAAGGACAAGATTTCTCCTGGTGGAAAACATTTATCCAACTTGCCTTGAATTAATATTTCATCCTTGTTCGGAATGTTAGTCCGAACGAGGTTATCTAAATATATCCTGTTCTTCAGATGTGAAATTTATGAATCCTGGCAAAACCCGAACGAAAATTGATATTCCCCTTTTAGAAATCCTTTCTGCGAGACTATACGGAATCAAACCGAGTTCTTAAAACTTCAAAGAATTATAAATCTTATGACCTCAGACGGATGTCGATGTTCCAACTTTGAAAATCTGTCTTCCTCTGTAAGACAAATTTGTTTGCGATACTGTTTAAGATTATTTAAAGATCAACGCCCTACATACATCATAATACATATAATTCTCTTTCTCAGCAGCATGTTAACAAAAACACGATACAACTGTGTCTATCCTTTTCAAATATCGATGATACTAAGACTGCATTAAAATCCAATTCCTGTAGTAACATTCATTATCTTACCACAAGAACTATACCTAATACCCAGTAAATGACCAATCTGCCCAACTCAATTATTTATTATACCATTACTTCTGCCCCAACTTTCCCACATACTGGCTCAATTTTCCTCGTGAGCATATCAGTTGATAGGCCTGTTTTGCGCGATTAAACGTAACCTCTCAAACAGCCCTTTCTTTGCCACAAATAGTCGAATTGACGCACGCGTCGGCATTAGAAGCGGCGACAATTTCCAAAGCGTCGCGTCGGTCAAATAATTCCCTACAATGTATTTACGTTGTCATCGTTCGACGCTGGGAAACGGCGCGGCAATCGAGCCGCAGCGGTCGGACGTCATTGTTTGCCCATTCCCTAAGGCTAACCACCATCACCCGCAATATTACAGAATTACTACATGCCCTGGCCGTTCGTCTCTCGTTCTGTCCAATATCGTGTACATTACGTACGTACATTGGCGAGCCTCGTCGCCTCCAATATTAGTTCCGACGCCGCTGCGGAAATTGCATTGATAATGCTAATTAAATTGCTTCGTTTGTCTATGCTCAGCGTCCGAAGGTCTAGCGACGCGTTTTCAACTGATTAGCCACTGCAAGCGTATATGGCAGTAAAAGAATTTGGCAATGAACTTATCTGCGACCGGGAAAACCAGGCTCTACGTCATTCGTACAGTTGGTGTATGAGATATAGTGAGAGAATGAGAGAGGAAGAGCAAAATTGGTTAAAATTTAAAGTTTGTATTGTTGAGATATATATAATTTTCTGTGCTGGACTAGGTTAAACGCGCAGTAAGAATACTTGTATGCGAGTATCAGTGTGTGGAAGTATGTGTGTGCGCGGCGTCTCGAAAACAGATGAATGTAAACAGTTCAGTCGTTAGAAGCATCTGGAAGGACAGTCGGTTAATAGTCGGGTATGGAAGAAAGCGCTGAGACGCGTGCAGGTATGTATCGATAAATATAATAGAGATCGTCCATTAAGTAAACGTATAATTATTCAAACATTAATTAAAGGTGTATATTTTGTGTTCCCATAACATTATTTCGGCTTCAAAGATCCAAAATTCTCAACATGTATATCACGATGATTATAATTGATATTTTGGAGAAGATAAAGACGCAGAACCAGGAATTCGAAAAGTTTATTAGATGAAATGTTCTTTGATATTAGTAGTAGTATGGAAGCAGTAGTATAAGAAGTGCAATGATCAGAAGGAGGAGTTTATAAACACATTACTGTTATTGTCAAGATTGAGAATATTTAGCAAAGGCGAGGATAATTATTTTTACTAAAACATACTGTTTCGTCGACCATTCGCGGAGAGACGCGATCGCGAGAAGGCACGTCAACGGGAGTCGTAAATTCCCGTTACGATTAGATAATCGACGCCACGAAATGATCGATCCCCTGATTTCTGTTACGACAATAGGGGTGGTTCAACTGAATTTACACTGAATTAACAGGTATGAAATAATGTTTTTTCCAACAACTTTATATAGAAAAATAGTTACACTGATGCGAATTTGAATGTAATTGATTGAATGTGATTGATTTAAGGTATGAGACTCGGTAATGACGTGTTGACTATTCTAACGGTGAAGAATAAGTAAGTTAAAGTGGAGATGTTGTGTTGGAGGAAAGCTAGTGATGGGTGTGTCTAAAGACGCGAGAAAGCTGATTTGTTCATGACGATTTTGGTTAGGAAAAGTGAGGGCAGCAGACTTGTTTCTGATTGGATACAAGAAGGTTGATGGACTAGGAAGGGTCTTAGCCGCCCTCGATAGATCGTTGCTAATGTAAAGTATCGCACGTGAGCAAAACGAACTTTCAGTATCTTCTTGCCATAAACAATAGCCTTTAGATATCGATTGAGTTTAAAGATATTTGTTCGGTCTGACGGATCTTCTAGAATGTCCTAAGATTTATGGTCGGTTCTTAAGACTATTGAGGGACGAGATAAGGACGTGCGGACATCTGGTTACCATCCCGCCCGCGGTGTGTGGCCTGGTCTAGGTAGGTCGAGTGTCGCTCGACGTAACACATACATTACATTGCTGTATAGGATTATTATAAGCGTAATCACATAAATATTACGATCACGGGCGTGGATTTGAAAAGACTCAGTCATATGCCTAAGCTTTTGCTACAACTGTATGAGTATCAATGAGTAGTGATGTAATTTATCTTTCGTCAGACTTGGTCTTGGCTGGCACACTGTTGATTTTGAGGTAGAGGCGAAAACCCGAGTATATATATAATTCTGGGAGACTCGAATTCGACTCGAGGGCTACACTAACTGCCCGAAGCGATCGTAAAACGTCACGACAGACGCGATACTCGGTGAAACACCAATGCTGGCTTTTAGGTTATGGAATTCTTAAGTCGAGACTGCGACGAAGCGCGATGATCGTGACCCACCTTGTCACCCAACCATTTTTGAAATATTGAAGTAGGAAGTTGCATTCTTGAACCGATATCAAACGCATCAATAGCAACAAAAGCGTTAAGAAGGAAGGGAAACGATTTTTCTTCCAACCACGCAGAAAACAATTTTTCAATGAAAATCTTTCATATTAATCAAAAACAATGTAGCTTTTTACAAGTGCCAACCAAACCACGCAATTTTATTTGAACCAGCCGATATTCACTGGAGCCTTCCCTCGCATGATGTTAGAAAATCTCTCGTATTAATCAAAGATAACTTCCGTTTTTACAAGCTCGAGCAGACTGAAAGTTTCATTTAAAGCAGACGCTAATCATTTGCGTTAATGCTTCCGTATGACTCTAATTTCTAACAGCAAGAAATGTTATTAAGCTCTTGTACTTAGCCATCAGTCAACAGCACGACTCAAAAGATAAAGAACAGGAAGACAAGAGAAGAATAGGAGAATGAGGATAATAGAAAAAAGACAACGGACGTGTATACGCGTTTCGAAGCAACTCGAATATATATTGCTGTTCTTTCGACGCGCTCGAAAACAAAGGCATCTGCTCGATGATATTCAATAAATTCAGCCGCAGAAAAACACGGTGACATCGCTCAGAGGATATTGTCGGGGCTGACCTTATTTCGAGGGAATTTCAAGCGGTAATTGTTCGTCATTGCCCCGCTTTGTGGCGGCCTCTAGGATAACGATTGAGAGAAACGAAGGCGGCGCAGCAGACTATTTATTCTCCCAACGCGAGTTGTCCCTGTTTTCCACTTTCAATCTTCCCATTCGGAATGGAACGTGTCCCCCCTTTTGAGTCGTGTACAGTCGTGGGACGACAAATCGGCTGGTCGCGACCACAGAATTTCCTCGGAAAGAAATGAAATGTCCTTGCAGATGGAAACCTGATTTTAATTTGTGTCCTTCGTGTAGGAACAGCGCAGAGTACAGAATGGGAAAATAAGAAACGAAGAGGAAGATCTCTGTATATTTCAACGGAAACAGCGTCTTGATTAAAAGCTTTCCGTCTAAAAGTTTCCCACAAAGTTTTCATTTTTCCATCTTCATACGGTTAATATCATCGTAAGAAAAAGCGACACAATTTTTTAATTAAGTAACGAGATCTTCGATCTTCCTCACTTGGGAATAAATCCAAAAACTAAACTTCAAATTACAAAATATTTGGAGAAACGTTCTTCGATTAAAACGAAATTTCACGAGTACTTAATTCATTCCACTGATCAAATGTACCACGATTCAGTCATTAGAATAGTTCGAGAATAGTCGTTTCTAATTTTCTAAATATGCCATATACCTTTTTCCAGTTTTATTTCTCTGTTTAACATTCCTTAACACATTCACTCGGACCAGCAATAATCCCCAAGAAGCCATTACTGTTATGTCAAAAATTAGTTTTTATTACCACTGGACTTCATCTGCCTGCCATAAGGTTTAGTGTTTGCCGTTGAGTCTTTTATTCTTACGATGAATTATTTAAATCGTTAAACGTCGAGGCACGCGGGAGTTCCGCGCGTGTCACTCAAAGGTACGCTCCATACCTGCGAGTAACCTCTAGTTTGAGGGTGGTCAGTTCTCATTTTTTCTACTAGTTTTCCAACCAATTAGCAGGGATGACCGCTGCTCTTACTTCTTTATCGAAAATTGTAATTGACGAATCCGCTTGTCTCGCGTGCTAGGCGCGCCCACTTCAAATTTCCATCTTTTCCACATACATCACCCATACTTCACTTGCCCTCAGCTTTGCGCACAAGACATACAGGAAAACGACACCATTCTACTCACGCTTAACATTCATCCGCACATCCAATCTTCGAAGGTATTCTTTGTGAAATATGTAGTTATATTTGAACTATAAAATCCTGTGTCAGATTCTATCTAAATATTCCTATTATCGTAATCGAAGTAGAGAATCCTGAAAAATAGGGCGATCCATGGTGTTGATACCAATGGAGACGATATTTTACGACTCTCGTTGACGAGTCACGCCACAGACGCGTCTCTCCGCGAACACAGTGGAACAGTACAAAATATGTATAAAATATTGGTCGGATTTGCATAAACACCTTCACCTTAACCATCGCGTAATTAAACGTAACGAACGATCGCTTATAATCCTCGAAAAACACGAGTTAGCGCAACGACTCTTGAGTATCGCCGTCTCTGTGCGCCACTTAATACCCCCCGCACCAATTTCAGAATTGTGCAACAATTACTACAAATTTGTACGAACTCGATGAAACGAAATATCGCGGCGGAAATTTTGGGCTGGTCTACGGAGTTTGGGTGGTACCGCTGTCGGCTAGTATTGTTAATTAACGCATGAGCCATATTGCCGCGGTATTATAAGGATTCTGGGTTACCTATTATTAGATGGCTGAGCGGACGACGGTGGACAGGGCACTTGCATACGTACGTACGCGCGTAAGTCTCAATAATCAACACTGCGAAATTGTTCTGTTTCCAATAGCAAGCGAGCATTGTAATCGAAAGTAGGCCAGCTCGGTCGCACAATGGAACACACCACGGTCACATTGTACAGATCAATTATTCGCCACTTAAACGGAATTGCGTAGGTGCCGGGCTTACAATGCGGCATTTAGGCCGCGACGCGCGTAACTCGACCGGTATGCGTGGCGAATTAGCAATAGACGTGTGAAATGTATGATTTCATAAATGAACTATAACGCGAAATTATTCTCCGCTACTCGATCGTTCTCGCCGCGTTCTCCGACGTGCTAACAGCTACTGGCCCGTGTGCGCGTGTGTTTTGATTGTTAGAGGTCATAACAACAACGTGTGTGGATAAGACATGACGTGGAAGTATGTGATAGTAAGAATAGAGAAGTAGGAAATTATATTAAAACTCGTTCATTTGGTACATTTTTCTGTGTTTTCTTTTTGTGATTATTTTCGAGATACTAAGACACATACACGTGTTTATTGCTACAATTTTCAGGATGATTTTCCTTCATGTAGCCAGCAATCTGCTACGTTGCAATATACTAAAGCTTAACAATAGCTGAATCGAGGATTCATGATAGACATTCAATCTAAAAGGACAATTTACATTCTCCAAACAGCAGGAGGGTCGCGGATGGATGTTCTAGAATCTGAAATTCATTCTAGACTTCTAAAATCCCAAAGGGGCTTTAAGAAAATGTAGAAGGAATTTCAGATACGAGATATACATACTAAAGTATTAATACTTAGAAGAAAAAGGCACGTATTCTTCGACATGCAACGAAGATCTCACAATGAGGGCGAATGACGTGTAGTCTGGATGACCCGAAGATCTAGAGGGAAATCTAGACTGGAATTGTCTATCTTCGTATCGTCTTCCAAAATATAATCGTTAGAAAGATTAACCATGGGAAGACATTGATTTTCAAAGAGTAGTTTTTACAAAATAATAATAATCGTTGAAATTTATTTTATCCAAAGAAGAATGTTCACATCATAGTACGAGCAATTATATTATAAATATAAGTGACTATTTTATTTCGAATTACATGGAATGCTAGAATGTGTATAGAACAGACGATAGATAGCATTTAGTTGAGAATTCTGTCTGATAGTCTTCGTCCATCCTATTCAAATTCGCATCACAGAACTATCCTAGCTAAATTCTCAGTCTGTCTGATAAGAGAACAGAGCGGTAAATGAGCTTCCGCTGTGATTCTACTGCCCTTATACCACTGTTCAGATAATGCGATGACCGCTAACTTCGAATGTTACGTGATAGCGCACGAACTATACCCATGATAAAATAAATGATTCTCCTGTAGATCAAGATCTAATTTCTTAAGGTTCGTATTTTGATCGTAAACTTATACTCTTGAATATGCAGTACAATAACAAGCCGAATAATTTATAAATTTTCTTGCAATTCGAAGGTGCATTTACATTTCCGTAATATTACCTTCTTTTCTATAACGTTTTCAGTGTAAATACTTTTTTAACGTTGGAACAGGCAGGATACAAAACTTTTATGGCCAATTTGATACTAAAATTCTAATAACAAGCGTAATGCTCGACCAGTTATATGGAAATGAATTATTTGCGCGCGAAGATATTTGATATTTAAATTTTGATAAATGGAAATGCGACTGGATTATTCGAAGTTTGATACGTAATACTGTATTGGGAATCGATAGGCTTTTTGCTGACGCACTGCATTTTTCTGTTTGCGCTTTTGTTCGTTTTTCTGTTTCCCTTCCTTCATTTTATACCATTACCTTGATTGAGTTGATATTTGTTGTTATAGTAAAGCGTTCCCATATTTTTCTTTTTTTCCCCTTCCCTCTTTTTTTGGTAGGAACAATTTGTTACGAAGCTTGTATTTGTAAAGTACTGTGCAAATGTTTATTTAAACGAGCCATAGAAGTAGAACATTTCTGAAAAACAATAAGGATATTACTATTTTTCATCTTTCGTGCTCTTCTCCTATTTGTTGCTTTTACATAGTTTTTAGATAGTGCAGAACAGGAAACGAAAAACGTTTTTCAAATTATCCATGATAACTTAACTTAATATTCCATTGTTGTTAATAACTTAACGTTTCATTGCGAAGATAAATACATCTTCTGGCTCAACAGTGAAACAAAGTAAAAGTCGCGAAATGTAAATGTGGATGTTAATATTTATGTATTATACAAATACTTATAATATAATCAACATCGTTAATTCAATTTCCTCTGTTTAATATTCCATTCTCATACGATTTTTTCTATCCGTTTAAACCATTTAATCTACCCGATGGTCGAAATTTAATCCATTTGATTCATCGTTCGATATCTCAAATAATCTGTACGCGGCCTCGTTCGCCAAGACGTCAACGTTAAACATCCCCACAATCACTATAGCCCATTCTCGGAACCAATTCGTGCAAGAATTTCCTCTTGATTCGCGAAAGAATGGAAGGGAAAAAAAATCGGTTGAAATATCCGATCTTTGCTCACCGGCCTTAAAACCCTCCTTGCCAAGGAACTCGACTCGAGCAAGCTAGCTTGGAAATGTGATTAATCTGCTTCATCGGTCGGTCTTATTGAAATCAATTTCGTCGAGATCCTGTGGAGAAAAAGGAACTAAGCTAGGAAACGCTTTAACCCCGGGTCCAGGATCCCTCCGACCGATTTCACGTTGAATAATAAGTAATCGAATCCTTTTAATCTAATTGCAACGATATAATAAAACAAGAGGCGGTAGAAGCGGTATTGTAACGCGGTTTAACGAATGAAATTCTAACCGGTGGTTAATGCATTTCGCTGATCGTAAAATGGTGTCGCGTTCTATTCGATTTGTCTCCCTGAATCGCGCAAAGCGGTTCGATTTAACGTTTCGCAACGTATTAAAAGTGCAAGCTCTTCGCATGCGGTTGTTATACATTTATAGCGGACAGCTGGTATTCGACTATCGATCGTAACTCGTATCAAACGTATCGATTATTTGTCTGTTATTGCCTGTTTCCTTTAAACATTTCTCGCTAATAGTGCCACAGTGTGCAGCAATCAAAATACAATTCTCTGTACAATATTAATGCGTAGAGCGTTGAGAAAATTGTGGAACATTCTGTATATGCCGATCTCGTGTCTTTTGTCTCTGTGCTGGATGCTTGCTTCGATAAAATGATGACGTTCCTGTTATACCGCCCCTATATTAAACATTCTTTCGCTCACCATTGTATCCATAAACCCGTTTACAAAGCGTTAATGCGCATTCAAATCCATGAACCATGATATCAAATTCCATCTAAACGAGGAAACTAATATACACCTCTGTCTGCACCCTTCAAAGAATTAACAAACGCCTGTAAATTCACGAACCCTACCAAATTCCACTTAAACGCAGTGAGAACCCTAGTACACATTCCCATCTAGAACCCTCCCCCTCCCCCCAAAGAATAAACCTACGCGTTTAAACACATTTCCTTCGACTGTGACGCTGAATTTCACCTAAACACAATGAGAAAACTAATACACCAGGCCAGACTACTTCTAACGATAACTCTGTCGAGCACCCAACCAAGCAATAGGAAGATAAAGCTATACAGAAGTGAAGCTGCACGGCGCTAGTTGTCTGCACTTGCCAGGGATAACACCCAAAGAATCTCGTAACTCGCGGTAAAGGGTGCGTCTTTGGTCGTCGTATATGGCCGGCATCAGTTTGGCACGCCACTTTCCCGGCCATTATCATTTTTCTCGGCAACCCGATCCGCGGCCTGGCGACGATATCCGTCGGAATAAGATATTTCTAAGGTAAAGATTATTATCCGGACTCTCATTACGCAGCCGGGCCAACGATAAAGATTACGGAAGTATCCGTGCGATAAAGTAGCGCAATTTGCCGGCCCCGTTCAACCCCCTGCAGCTGCATCATTGTTGCGCGCCAAGAGGAAGGTTCTCGAGGGTGTGAGAAAACACGGAGCAGGGGAACGTGATAGAGTAAGACGACGAGAAGGGGGTGGGGGACAAGAGCGAGAGAGGAGGAGACGGAAACGGAGGCGGCGCAGATAGTCAGCTTGATTATCCGGACTCGACCAATCTTCATCATGCAGCTGTTTTTCCCATTCTACGAGCGACTTCGCCGGAGCGTTATCTCGCTCCTTCGACCTGGAAGAAATTCGCCGGCGAACCGTGCGCGCCAAGATCGCTCCTTTTTTTCTCAAGCCTGAAATTAACTGACCTTAATAATTGCCGTTCATAAACATCGGGAATGAACGTTAACTTGCAGAACCTAGAAAGAAGAAATAGAAAATAGTCGGGCACTGGTTCCGTGCTACTATGTTATTATACTGGTATACCAGATTGATACAATACGTACGAGTATCGTTTAGTCAGGATTGGTAGTGGTTCGAGGAGAGAAATCGAGTCCAAGAACGAGACGACCATCCACTCGAAACTATTTTATCTTAATTGTCGCGGATTCTCTTGACTCAGCCCAACCTGGCTCCTTGCTTTAGCCTCGCCGTTAAGGATAAGAAGGTAGTTAGTATGAGGAGACATTAGTGGCAGCAATTGGGGCAACTAAGCATCTCCGTGCTTTCAGATTCCACGTGTTTCATCCATCCCTCTCCCTTCTCCGACGACTATACATTTGATGCCCCACTGCCTGACTATTCCACGCTACCCTCCCATGGCTCAACCATCGTCCTTCACCTCTCCGACAGAATTCTAGGCTTCACGCCGGGAATCGATATCGAAACGCTAAACGACTGACCGACTATCAGTCCTCGCTGTCCGGTTGAATCGCATTGGGTCACGTTGAATCTTCGTGTCCCGGTTACATCCTGTCGAACGTGACTTCGTTGCTTGGACAACGTGGCTGAACGTGTTCCGAGGATGTAACCTTCGATATCCGGCGAATCGTGACGAGAGAGTCGACATGCGGAGAACGCGGTGTACACGATGATCGGAGGCTTGTTGCAAATAGGGAGATCGTTGATCGGTAGATCCGGAGCGAAAGGGGAGGTGGCTGATGATGGTTCGAACAGCATGGGGCGGTTCCAATCTTTCGAGTTGGTTCAGGGGCGAGATCGATAACGTTGCTAAGTGAGAAAATAGAGATAGAAAGGTCGTGGATCGAGGAGTTTGAGGAATTTTGGGTAGGTCGGGTTGATTGGTTTCCTTCGTTGAGCCGCTGCAGGGAATTGGAGTGCTTGATGAAGTAATATTGTTTTAAAGAGCCGGAGGATTAAAATGTAAGCTTCTTTGGATGCATGGGAAAAGGATTTGGTTTGATTATAGGCGTTCTTGTATTTGCTATAGGAGGATATAGAGATTAAATTATGGTTTTTGCAGCGGGTGAAACAGTTTTGTAGATAGGAATTGCATTCTTAGAGAATTTTTTTATTGAGGTGGAGTACATATATATTTCTCTGTCTCTTTTTATATATGTACATATTTATATCGATCCTTCTGAGTATGAAATAATATTTCCAATTCAATATATTTTCAAAAAATTGAGATCACTCGAATTTTTTACTGTACACAGCACTAAATCCACAGGAATCTGGCATCGAATAGTCACCAGGTAGCTCTGAAGTCCGAACGCCCATTCGAGGAATATTCTGCAATCCCAAAGCGATGGTGGAACATCGGTCACAAGTGACAAGTGTATTTTGTCTTGATAGGTTGCTGCATGTCCCGCGGCGTTTCCTCGATCGATGCCGCGAAGCGGTTAGGAAAATATTTTTATGCCCGACGCGATTCGTCGGCATAGCAGAGGTCGGCGCAGGAACGCAGGGGAACAGGGAACAGCCCGGGAATTCTGTCACGTCCTTGTATCGCGTTAGAATTTGATGAAATGTTCGGAGGCCGCGCGTTCGTGAACGCTCCGAGCCCCGATGTATTTTGACGTGCTTTCGTTCATCGCAACGCGGGCCAACCAGAAAAATCCTGCGTCGAATGCCAACCGGTTGCAAGGCTGCAGCTCTTCATTCATCGGCCCAGGAAAAATATTAAACTTCGTCTCCGCCTCGATCGACGATTGTTATCCTATTCGCGGAACCGGCTGCAGACGTGCAAACTGGATAAAGGGATTTTTCCAGAATGTGACGGGAAATATTCGAAGCCCACTCCTCGCCGTGTTCTCTCGCGGTCGAGAGAGAGAATCGAATTGTTCGTCGGTGGTAAAGCGTTGATCGTTTTGTACAACACGGTGAAAAGGTTTGGGATTGGACATGATGAAAGATGGATTGAAATATCGTGTTGTTTTCCAAAGTATTAGAAGTTCCGAAGGAAGGTTAGTTTGTCGAAACGAACAAAACGATTAAAATATTTCTGTAATTGGTTAATTTCTATTTCCATTCGTGCAACGTGCGGATTCGATCACAATCTATAATTCTATTCGTTTGATTTATTTAGATTAAATATAAACACCATAGAGGAAAATGTAAAAGTTATGAAGCGAATGTTGTCCTTATCTCTAATGGTTCACACATGAAACAGTTTATCGGTTTGTTTAAGACACCCTACATATTTCATTACCAAATTCTTGGAATAGTAAAACATTAAATAATCTAAATATTACCACATAATGTATTGCTATAATCTTATCATAATAGTTTCCGCTATGTAAAGCGAAATAAAAACTAGTAGTATAACTCGCTATCGTGTCAGACAGTAATAGAGCAAACGATAAACGCGGCAAAGAATGAAATAAACACGGCGCTTGACACGTTCTTTTTATTACGCGATACCTTATTCCAACTTTACATTAGATGTAGGAAATTTCGTACTTTTAGAAACGAAACGTGTTTTCCAATCATTTTTCTCATATATTTCAATGACATCAATAACTTGTTGCTCCTCTTGAATTTCGGATACTTAGAACTTAATAAACATTCGATATATCACAAATTACTTAACAAAGTAGTAAATATTCTTGAGTAAATTTAGAAAAATCGAGCGAGGCTCGTATTATATTTGCAGATTGAAGTATTACAGCCTTGGCTTCAAGGAGGCCTGTTTAATTTTAAAACTTGGTGCTATTCGCGCGCGCGTGCGTGCGTGCGTGCATGCGAGGGATGGGTAACGGTATGCATTTCTAAAAAGGTTGGAAGTGAACCGTGAAACGTGAAGAGAAAGAAAGTGCTTTAGAAAATTGACCCTAACCACCGCCATGCAAATCAGAACCTTCAGCAACGTCATGGATTCGCGTCTGCATATGCATTTCGGTTTAAAAATATCCATTATTGGGTGTAAACTGTTTGCGGAGTAAAATATTACTCTATGAATGTATTCTTTTCTCCTAAAAATAATTTCTACCTTTACACTTTGTTGCAGGTGAGTCAGGCGATGCGTCTATTGACCACGTTGCGGGTGAGTCTGCCAGTTAATTCGTATCCGGATGTTTGCTTGTTTTTTATACAGTGTAATTTAATCATTATTAATTATTAATCAATTAGTGCCGATCGAAACTGTTTATTTATTTGGTTTGACTTGGTAAATATGTATTTTTACCACTCTGTACAACGTATTTTTATAATCTACAAGAATGTGTATGATTTGTCATTTTACTTTCCGTATAGTCTCCTCAATCATAATATCATGTTATGAATGAAAAAGTATTCCGTTGTGAATGAACAGAAGTTATATTTTGCATACCGTGCAATACTTTGCCGTGCTCATATTTTAATGTTGCGTGAGAAACGAATCATAAAGTACGATTTATCATTAGCATCAATGATGCTTGTCTTAGCATTTCATAGCCTATCTTTCGAGTATCTATAGCGTTACTTGTCTCGGTGGTGTAAATATACTACAAAACGAATCTTTTTTCCGTGAACGATACAAATCGAATTTGTCAGGGTATAAAATCTAACAAATTTTTCCACCGTTCCACTTCGATTTTTTAACGCAAAAAAAAAAGAAACAGATAGGAAAACACAAGAAAAAACGAGTGGATGGACAGATCGAACGCAGTTCCAAAGCGTTTAATTCGTAAGTTATCGCTCCGTTGCCGGTTTCCATCGAAGCATGGCAAAACCCCATTACCGACCTGCTATTTTTCATAACTTTTTACGGGCAAAGTATTCGGACGACCATCACGTTTACGCGAATAACACCTTTGGAAAATTACGATTCGTTGATAGAATCAACGGGTTTCTTCGGGTTCGCCCCAAGCTGGCCGCGACGTGCAAACGCCGCGCCGGCGTGCTTTCCAGGAATAGAAACACACGCCGTGCTTTCATCCGATCTGTCGTTCAGATACGGGGAATGCGTTAACCACCCGTTAACACGCTATCACGAGAGTTCGCCCCGTTGTTGGTACAACGAGAGTCCGAGGTGAACGCTATTTTAGAAGACGGTGTATTTATTTTTAAAGTCGACGGAAATGTAATCACGAGAATTAGAAACGGATATCGAATGGCATTTCGTTATGTTTGATACTTACCTTCCTTCTTCGATGCTACAACTATCGAATGTAGAACTAAATTTTCTATCAAAGAAATTGAAATAAGAAATGTACAAGATACATAAAAATCTAAAATTAATCGATTAATTTGGAAAGATAAATTTAGGTAACCAATCTCTGTTCAATTTTTACCAAGGTTAATTCTTGTCTTCTTTTACGTCCTTCAATTAAGTAGATCTTCCCCTCGATGGTATATTGTATCTGATGTGTACACATTACACATCCGTGCATCGACTGTCGTAACTGAGGCGGAACAAAGAAGCTGTGAAGAAGAAGCAGTGAAGTGTCGAACGATAGAGTAGGGTACCGCTCGATAGCTTTGATCGGCCAAAACTCCAGGTCTCTTCTTCAACTACAGTAGATCGACATTAATTATACCGTAAGTGGGCTGACTGATCACAATTAATTTAACTTAAAGTGCAACAATACACAGAATGAAGTAGGAAATATCTAAAGTATACTACCCTAATAATAATAATAATAATAGTATAGTTATTTCAGAAGATCAAATTTCTGCTTAGGTTACACTTTTTTAAATGTCTGTATAAAAATATAAATTTTCATAAAAATTCGCCGTTTATAAATATTTTCTTGACCAAAAGAATCATCATCACGTCGTGCATCACGTCGATTTTTCAGCTAATCAAGCAACGCGCTTCGAGTCACTTTATTGGCGGGTGACTCTGGGAATTTTTACATTGCGGCGAGCGAAACGGTAGCGATAAGAATACCAGATACAAAGCCAGACCGTATGATTTACAATGACAAGGCGATCGAAACCGTTTCGGTCGACCCATTTCGCGAAATTCTCTATAACGGAAGCCGAACGACCACAGCTATGCTCCACCGGTGATTGATCTCTATGCGCCTATGCGTGTGTGCCAGCCAGACCGTACGGGTATCTATGGTAATTAATCGAAGGAGAAAACGTGCTCCGGTAATAGCGCAGAGATTGGCGTATTCGAGAGCCTCGCTAGCTTCTGGGAAATTCATATTCCTTAATTAATTCCTGGTCCCGCGATCGATTTTAATGGACTTGTTTCTCCATTACTTTGTCGTTTCTGTTTACTATTAATGCGTTGCAACGGTACGATGGTTAAGAGTCTATGAAAACTCGGAATGCTGATATAATGAGAATGTATTATTTAATGAACGGTAGGGAATTTTTAAATCGTTAAATCTATTTTAATTTTTCTATTGAAATTAGATATTAGAAATTTCTAGTTGCAGCGGAGGAACAATATTTCTATTCTAAATTACACTGTTTCTTTTGACGTGTGTTTAACCAGCTATGTAATAATGAAACTAGAAATCGAAATTAACCAAAGCTACCAGCTGACATTGTAATTTATGTTCCCGAAGTTGTAAAGGAACGGCTTCGAATAAGCTTTGACACCGTTACAACAGCCATAAATTACACACTTTCCATGAAAACATTAACTTGCTAACCTATGCCATCTTCTTTGCGTTCGGTCTATCCCAAAAGCCATTTGTAATATTTAACCCGTACGATCTGGCACGTGTAATTAAACATCCGAGGTTGTGTTATTCTCGGATAGCAGGGACGGCGCAATTGCAGCTGCGAATGTAACAGGCTGAGAACTCGATACGAATTCAGCGCAACGTTACGATATCTATAATGAACGAGGTATTCAAGCAACAATTAATCTAGTTAGATTTAAAGGTCTCGCGAGTACGTGGTACTGTGGTACCACCGAGTATGGAAACAATTGTCGCGTGTCGCTTTTCCGCGACAGTTGCGATTTCGAAGTTCAAAACAACGGCGCCGTTGCATGTACCGTTGTTTCTACTGTCCCGCTTATTCCGAAATTCAGGCCACCGAGAAATTTCAAACGCGATTTGTTGCTTACAAATGAACTCGTTTTCGCGTCACCGTTATTTTGTTATCGAACAACCGACGTAAGTTAAAAAATAAAAATTTACTTTATCATATCGATTCATTTCTTGGAAATTATAAAATTATGTCAATGTTAACAGACAGGTTAGTAAACTTTTAAATTTTCTCTTCTCATTTGCTCAAAAAAATATACATAACAAAGATACGTTATTAATTATAGGAAAAACAATGTTTTAGAAATAAAACAATTCATCGTTTCCTTTTCTCGCATCTTCCTCCATCCCTCATCTATTTTTTCTTGAATCTTTCAAGAGAAGGGAAAGGTTGTATGTTATTTACGAGGAAAAATCCACGGGTCAAAGAAGTATACGATGTAAGGTGCAATCAGCTTAAAGAAGCAATAAATATTCTAACGACCAAGGTTGTTGAACAACTGGAAGCTTTAAAGAAGCAATAAATATTTTAACGATCGAGGTTGTTGAACAAGTACCAACTTGTAAGCCATTTTACTGCAACATGGCTTGAAAGTGTCTGAAAGTCTCGAGCGACGAGTTTCCTGATAGGATGTCGTTGTTCGTTATAATCGCTTTGGTAATTAATTACTCGTTTGTATGAAAACGTTACGGTTAATTGATATACGTCTCATTTTGAATATAAAATAGTTCGTGCCTTTAGTCAATTTTATTCTAGCGGTATTTAAACATTTTTTATTATTACGATAACATTGTTATTTTCTTGCGCTTTTTATCCATAAAAACGTGTAGAGTAATTTATAACTTTCTATTCAAATTGGATTCAATTCATATCTTTCACTATAAAATTCCATCATATTCACATTTTTTCTTTCATAATTCCAAAACATCTACTACCTCCTAATATTTTTATATAAAACAAGATCACGCGATAAAAAAGGAGCAGGTAAATACTTGAGGTTCAACTGTGAGATCTGAAACCATTGCCGGGGCAATCACATTTCTCCTCTCAAACGTATTACCTCGCGATAAACAACAAAATAACCTCGTTTCCCCTGCCACGGCCGGAATTATAGAGCTGGCGTGGTATTTCGATGGGTTGATATTTCACGCACGTAAAAATCCCGAAGAAAAAAGGCGCACGAGGATCAACGTGGTCGGACGGCATCCAGTTCTTCGGGTATTATCGGTAATTACAGCCTTCATGAACGGTAATACACCCGACAAGGAGCGTATTCGTGGCCGGCATGGGATCGTAGAGGGGATTACCGAAGTGCACGCCGGGTACCAACCGAGCGGGGCTTTCCCGACACGCGATTCTCCTTCCTCGAAACTCCAGCAAGCGTGGAAACGTTCCTCATGAAAGCTCTTAAGTTACTTTTCACACCCTCTTCGTCTTGCTTCGCCCGATATAATACTTTGATGTCTAACCTTTCCCTGTCATTGGTTACGTTTGTCTGCTAGAATGGACATTTTAATACGTTCGTCGAACGTGGCGATGAAAGAATGAAATCGTTAAGAAAGACTGTAATTGCTTTTCTTCGTCTATTGTTCATCTTGCGTGTCTTCGGGGATTTAATGTCTTGATTGCTGTGTTTTGTGGAGCCAAATCGGTTGGGTTGTCTTGAAGATCTTGAAGTAAACGTGGTTTAACTGGTGTCTTTCAAGAGATTTATTACTTTTCTTTGGTAGCGAAGATCGAAGTATGTTATTTGAAAGAAAATGTTACCACCGATGAATGCTATTTATTATTTTATTTAATTTGATAAAATAGATCATAATATACTTAAAATATGCTGCAGTCGCTTTAAATGTAAAGGTGTTCGCCGTTTGGATAGTTAGATCGTATAGCGCAATATGTTACGATACTGTGTAGTATATGACATAATTCAATTGTTATTTAGCGTGCTAGAATTCTACAGATTCTAATTAGAATTCGTTGTAACCAGTTGCGCGATAATGATTGATGTATAAATACAAATTTGTGTGCTGTATTAATTATCGCGATCGACGTGATACGTAAATTACGATGTGTCTTGATTAACCAATGTAACTAAATTAGAGTTTCTCAAACATAAATCATTCGCTTCGTTCTTAACAACTGAGCTGTTATAAAATGTCTATTATATTCAATATAATGAAAAGTAAATTAACATCGTTATCCATTTTATCGAATTCATTTTTCACTGATAATGATAAGACATTTTGTAACTTTCAACGAAGAGAATTCAACACCGTTCGGGAATACGAAAAAAAGAGGATTCTTCTCATTAGACTTATCAGACACGTTTCGCTACGATACGAAATGTTCCGGAACAAACAAATCTAATTAACCTTTGATGTAATGCGCGAAAGAGGGGCTGGATTTAATCTAGAGTTCCCACCAGCTGTAAAGTACTGTAAACCGAATGAAAAACCACGTTTTTCTCTCTCCTTCGTGGGCGATGCTGCAATTAAGTTTAGCGAGTGGAATACAATGGGCCAGGTTATTCGTTTGTCCGATTGAATAGACTTGAAAATGAATATGGCGCGCCATTTGATCTTGTTATCCGCAGATTATCTCGCAACCAGTGATCACCACTTCTCCCTTTCCTCTTTTCTCTCCTTTTTTCTGCCCTGTCCCTCTCCTTTCCTCGTTTTTCTTCGTCATTTCTTTCTTCTCCCTCCTTTCCTCATATTTTTTTTTATGGCGTCTCGATTTTAATGGCAGAAGCGTAAGATAGATATAAAACGACGACGCGGACGACGGTCGCTAACGAGATGGTCGTTATACGGCTGCAATTATCGACGATAATCGATATTTCGATAATTGTATATTTTGACGCTCTGGCTGAACCGATAATAAAATGCGGATAATGGCCGATAATAAGATGCGCACCGCTTAATAATCCGCGTTATCTAAGTGCCGGATCGCTTGAATTTTGCAACCCAATTATCGCACCCTGGTGAATAGGTAACCGGCGTTATTAAATAAAAAAATTCAACGTGGCCGGGCTCATATCCACAGGATCCATTCAAAATTGCCGCGCCGTGAATAATTACCGTCCCCTGCGATCCTTAATGAAAAACAACAGATTAGCGGGGAGCATCCGCACGGCAATTTGAAATTGAATTCGATTAATTTAAACCTCAATTTCTGAGACAGCTCATTTCTTGCTAATCCCAATTCGTGTAATCTACTTTTTGTCCATTTTTAAAGCGTTCGTTCTCTTTTTAATCGTCCGAAACTATTTTTCCTTTCTTTAATAGAAAACAGGCCAATAAAAAATAGGGATATAACATATAAAAATTTCGAGAGATGAAAATTAATTTCAACAGCAGAAGATTAAGAACTATGCATTAATAAATACCATCAACAAGCCTTATCGTGAACAATATTATAGAATTCCTTTCGTCTTCATTCGCGTTGAAAGACAAACAGAGATATTATCAGATAGAAATCTTCGGTATCCTAATTCGTTAAAAGCCTCGAACGAAAGTATAAGCAAGATTGCTGTGTGCGCATTAGGGTCCGCCGGTGGTGGCCGCTAATTTGAAAACAGTTGACAGACCGAAGCCCGTGGAGAGCAACCGGGTCTCGGAGATAGATGAAGGATAAAGCTAACAGCGATGCGAACACCGGCGCAAAGAACGTGTACAGTTTTCTCGAGCAACACGCGAGCACCGCTCTCTGCTATTTCTACTTTCTATCTACACCTCACTCAGTTACTCTTGGGCTCACTTATTCCCCGGAGACACGAGTGTGACATTTTTATCCGCTCGCCGGCCCTCCAGCAATTTCAGACAGTTCCGCCGCGTATTTCCCTCTATTTACTTTAACTAAACATGAGAAAGCACCAGCTCCGGCCCTAAGGAACGTATATAACTTATAGGAATTAAGGTGAATAAAAAAAACTTCGCGTGGATAAGAGCGTCGTCGGATCCGTCGAGGAGATGACACGCCCTTAAGACATTTTTACCGCGTCCTTCTTCGTAAAACAGAACGGCGAGCCACTCAAGGTACCAGGATGAGTCAGTAATTATTCGGAATAATGCTAAGTCGCATATATGGTTGGCTGAAAATCATAGTGATGTCAGTAGAGATTTCGAGTACTCGGATTTAGTCAGTATCAGTCTCTTGATTAATTAAATTACAATTTTATTCTTTGCGATACAGTTTCACGGCTTGAATAAATATAACGAGTTTATGACAATAAGCGCAAACTATTTTCTTATAAAAGGCAGTTAGGACTGACTTACATCGCTCTAATCTTTAGCCAGTCACAGGAGTATGTTGATTCTTTCCTTACAATTTTTTACTGACAATGAAGTTTACATTGTGAGTTGTGCATGTGTCGTGAAATCAGTTTCCTCCTTTGCGATACTGTTGAAAATACACACGTGCAATTAGTTTCGTATCACAAAAGAATGAGTTAACGAAAGTCCACAATGAACATCCAACAGAACGGTTCGATAGAATAACGAGATGGGAGTAGCGTTCCAATTTTTCCAGCGGATAATAACCTCAGAAATCAAATATCTAATACAAAGCGAGTGAAAACTACTTGCCACATTCGTGAGCACAATCTGTTCTGCCGCTTCAACGAGCCGTCTGCTCGCCGATTCAATTTCCCAGCGCTACGCTCTTTTTCCTCCCACCGACCGAATTTCGCGACGCCATCTATGTCGCGAGCCGCGTCCCCGATAACATTGTTCAGACTGATGACTAATTTGTAGCTGGCGACGAATAAATTCACTGACAAAAAGCGGTCGACACCGGGCCGCGAGTGCGGGTAGACGGTTACTGCCTGGAATTATATAGCAGGCAGTAACCTCTATACGCCCGACCGTTGGTATCTATTAACAATGTAAATACATGTGTCCCGCGCGTGCGATATAGTGTTAACCGGCGAATCGGTCGAGATATGTAATTCCATTGTTCGCAATTGTGCCTTCTGTTAAAACTTGAATACAAGCCACGCGTACGCGTTATTTATGCCGCTAGAAACCATCGGCCGCTACTGGAAAAAATAGATGGCGAAGAGAGAGAGAGAAAGAGAGAGAGAGAGGGAGAGAAGATAGGTTGTAATCATGTTGCAGCGAGTTGTTGAAACGAGTATTGGAAAATCGCGGATTTGGGCAGTGATTATTGAGAATGACAGCGATCGTTCGGTTATTATTCTGCCACACATTGAAAGGGATGAAACAGTAGAGAATTGCAAACGCTCTGGTCACTACATAGAAGCTTAGACATTGAATTTAAACGTATAAATTTTTGTGTACCGTGTTACAGAAGATATTAAGAAGAAGTCAATATGATGAAATGACGGAAATTCGCTACAGTAGAAGTAAAATCATTCTTGCGAGGGAAAGGTTAATTTTAAAATTTCCTTGTTTTCATTGCAAGATGAACATTTAAAGCAAAATCAAAGTTCGCCATTTTAACGAATTCTAAGTCCCACATATCCACAAGATCCAGGAGACTCATTGTCTCCCAAAGTGCGCTAAACTTCCGTTTCTCGCAGTTGGTGATTACATGCAGGATCGATAAACGCATAAAACAGAGCCGGGACAAACCTGAGTATCCAATAAAATCTCCTAGCGCATCGGTACAGAGCAATCTCTATTAATTGAGGCGAGAAATTGTTATCGGTTCCCCGTCGTTGGAATACAATTTATGCGAGACGTTGCTTTCGTCGTTATTTTAATTACGCCAGTGGAACGAAGAAAGGAAGAAACGAACAAACAGCGCGAAGCTGCGTTATTGAATCCAGTTAAGTAGGGCCTTCGAGAAGATAGTACCGGGTGGCAAATGGCACCGAGTGGTGCTCGATTGTAAAACAAAGTTGATAAAAAGGGGTAGCTAGAACGAAACAACGCTGCTTAAAACCGTGAACGGCACAACGCTTGGAATAAATATCGCGGCACGTTTCCATAGGAATATGTATTTGGTAAAATGAATGAAGCGTGGTTAGCACATGGTTGGTACCCTTCATTCGGCTACATATAATCGTCCTCTCTGCAACAACGATCGTGAACATGCATACATCAGTAATAAAGCGTAGCAACTGTAAGCCCCTTAGGTAGACCGTGTGGCCCGATATAACTGGAGATTAAGCCATCACGGAACGCTTACCATAAATTGATATTAAAGTTCCATTATAATGCGACGCGTTTCGAAGCTAAACGTCATGGCTGACTGTTTCGGTGCCACTGTGTGTATAGTTGCTCGCATTGTAAATTTACAGAGTCGATTTACGTATCATTTCGAGAGAGACGATCAGTTTGCAGGATTGTGGAGATGTTAATTGTCTGTTACGAATGGGTATGGTGTTTTCAAATCCACTGATAACGAGATTATAGTGCCGAGTTTTTGTACTTCGGTGCGTTGAGTGATGTGGTGTTAGGTATCTTTCTTTCGAAGGGAGATATAAAATTACATTTATATTCTTTTGTGGTCAGAAACATTCGTCGTCCGTCTTGTGGCTACATATCGCGTCTGCCACTAAATAAAAGTATTTCGTGTCTGCCGTTCTTGCAGAGACCAGACAGTAATCTTGAATTAGAGGATAATTTACGGTGTAGCGTAGTCCACTGCTGGTCAGGTTTTGAGTTTGTCGGGAAAGGTTTATGAACTTACAATTATTCGCTCTTATATAACAACTTGAAATGTTATTCCGAACTAAATTTTGATATCGAATGTGGAAGATTAAGTCGACGGACAACGATCGTTACAACTAATAAAGCACTAGCATTGTTGAATTACAACCACCGATGAATCATAAAGGATTCCACGTTTAAATCATCTTATAAACCTCCCTCTAGCAACTACTTATTTTTCAACATAAAAGTAAACGAGGCTCGTCAGACACCTGTGTAAATGAAATTCTTTTAAAAAACCGTTTCAATCATTTTTAACTTGCATTTACAACCGCAGTATGTACATCGTTTGCCATCAAACTATGAGCCATAATCGCACGATCGTTCAACCACTCAATTAGAAATAACTCGTATACCTCTCCACATAATCTCGTACAAGATCATAAAAATCGACATGGATGCGCCCAATGGGATCAGTTCGGTGTCCATGTTCCAGCGAAGGCGAGCAGAATTGTTTCCATTGGCCGAGGAAGAATTGATAAAGCCGGTATTAGCGCAGTCTCCCAGGGACGAGCAATGGCCGGTATTTTTCTGTCGTCTCTGCTAAGCCAGCCCTGTATCGGCTTTCGAAAGAGATACAAGCGTAGATTACGTCGAATTGTCGTGGATTTTCGTATGATCGAGAGTACGCCGTGGAATTATCGTAGTCCGCTGGAATATCCGTGTTTTGTCGGGTTTCGCGGAAGAAAATAATCTTGCCGGGGTCTCTGGAGAAGCACCAGGCGAAAAGCGTATTTCGTTTGAAACGATTATTTCTGCCCGGGAGAATGGAGTGACCGCGAAACCTCACAAAGGAGAATCTACCGTCCGTTTCTAATAAATTTTATGGTTTTAACCGCCGCGTTACGGTTATTAGCCGTGACGGCACTGCCGAGAGGTTACTTTGAATCAAAGTAGACCATGGAAAGCTCGTGGGCTCGCGCGCATGAGCTTGCGTCAGCCATGTGTACGTGTGCGCGCACACAGCTATCCGTTATTCGCGTGTGCGTGCATGCGTGTGTACACCACGAAGCATTGCCTGGGGCGTAAAACGTTGGTATTCGCCGGCTACGTTTTCGTTATTTCAGCGTCGACTCTTACATCGGCACGCTCCTCGTATCCGTCCTCGTAGATATTACATTTCTTTAAGTATTTACCTTGCAGTTTTCACGAGCCGCGTTTTCCGCGGCGTTTCTCGCGCTTTCTCCGGAACGAAAAGCTTATAACAGGGAATAAACAGCGTGTTTCGTTTCTATCTTCTTTTTTCCAAGCCTCTTTTTTCCATTCTTTTCTTTCCTGCTTCTTCTCTTTTCTGTCTTTTTACAACCGGGACAAAGTGAATCCGCTGGATAGAACCAATTACGGAGAACGAAACGCATCAACTTTAACCGTCCTCCTTCCGCCGTCCATGTCGTCGGATGTTAACGCTTTGTGTCGTCGCGGCGGAATGGAATAAAGAGAGCATTGCCCATTAAAGGCAGCGAGTATTAGCGGGAACGTTGTTATTGGAAAATCCTTCATTTCTTATTATTCCTGCGGATATCGTTCTTACGCTTCACGTACACCTGATTCTCTTAGGCAGAACTTGACAGTCTATCGAATGAATTTATTATTCGTCTAATGAACCGAGAACGCGTGCCACGCTATCTGTCGAAGTTTCAATTACTTGCTTGTTTCTGGAGGCTTCTGTACATCTCTCTCTCTCTCTCTCCCTCTCTTTCTCTTTCTGTCTCTCTATTTGCTTATTCCTTTATACTCTCTATACTTATACGTTTCACAATCGTGCCCGAGGTAAGAATCCTTACGTGTTCTGGGATGATCAAATAATTCTTATCTAAAGAAGTAATTTTAGCTTCTTAATCTGAGAATTCTTAATCTTCTTCTTCAGTTAAGGGTTCTTCTTTAATACTTTCTTTTGAATCATGCAAAAGGATAATAGGCGAAATAAGTATATTCCACTGTATAGGTTTTCGATAGTTGGCTTCGAAAAATGAGTTTCGTGTAACTTTGCTGGCTGTGATATGTACATGCGGATATAAGTTCTAATACGTTCTATAAGTTCCTAAGTCTTTTGCTTCGAAGTTCTGGTTTATTCGTTCCGGCTCTACTAGCTCACTTTATGAGCTAAAACTGTTCGTGTGTATCTTATGCAGCATAAACATGTTTTAATCTCGATGCTACTTATAGCGTTTAATGAAAATTGATTTCCTTACTTTAGAAAGTTATGGATAAAATGGAATGCTGTGCAATGTTTGAAAATGTAATACGAACAGCTTCTTGAAAATCACTTTTGCTATATTAAAACCTAAATTCCGTAAGACGTATTCTTTATAAACTTTCTTGTACTCATTACTATATCTCAGACAATTAAATGTGAAGCAATAAATCACTTCTTTCCTTATTCTCCACATGAACTCAGGACTTTTAGCTCGGAGAAAATCACATTTTCTCCGAGAATCCAAGTCACAATAATCTCCCAAGCAATCTAACCGTAACAAACGTTCCTTTTCAAAGGAAAGCCACGATCATCTCCATCTAGAGCAAAAGTCGGTCACAAGCTCTCATCCAACATGCGTTCAACATGGAACCATGTGAACCTCGCGAGGGTAGAATTTGACGAGGGCTCGAAGAAAAATGGGCGAGCACGAAGGCGAAATCCTTTCATGCGACAGAGAGAAAGCGTTCGATCGTACGGAAAGTTTCGTCGCGCGATTGACTGTGCACGATGACAGCTGACACGCGTTCCTTTCGCAGAGGAACGAGAAAGGGTGGATTTCCCCGTCGTCGTGAAATATTCCTCGACGCGACAGCGCTGACGAAGTACGACGCGGGTCGAGGCGCAAAAAAAATTTATACGCCTCGTAAAATCGCCAGAGATCGCTCTCTTTGTCGTGTCGCGTCGATTTCACGCATTTGCTAGACAGGCCACGGAAGGGGCGAATTCGGCCGAATTACACTCGCTACGGCCGTATCACTCCCGGAAGATCGTAACGGAAACGTATGTGTGTGTGTACGTGGAATTGGAAAAAGCTGGCGCGTTCTCAGGTGGATCGTGAATCTAAGACGTTTGTTAGTTTCGCGAGATTTTTTTTAGTGGAGTAGGTTAAAATAGTAAAATATTTCCCCTGCATAGGTCGTTCTTTGATACAATTTTAACCGTTTAATATTACAGAATGATGAAAATACGTTAACTTTCTGGTAAGATTCTAAGATTTCTGAATAAGAAATTTAGATATAAATTTCTAGGCTATAATTCTAACTTATTGGCGATGATGACCGTACGTTTAGCATATTGAATTCGCTACGGTATTAGATGATGGAGAACTCAGTGCGTAGAGACAAATAAAAAATAAATAAATACCTAATTACAGAGTTGGTAAAATATATAATTAGTATATTGCTGTTTACGAACAACGTTCAAATGCTAAATGTCTTGGATCAGATAAGAAAACGATTTATATAAATATTATAGACGAACGTTTAAAAGCATTAGCATTAAGAAACAAGGATTTATATAGAACGATGAAAAGCTTGTGATGGAGAACGCAGAAGGTGCCGGAATATTTACTTAGATCACGTTATTTGACTTCAATTTGAACTCGTTCAACTTCACGCCTGCTCTCCGTTTTATTCTTTGAGATACGCTTCCGCGTTATAGCGCTTTCTTCTTGGTACACATTTTCGCGACGAGGTCTCGCAACATTGACACATTAGCCGTGTTGGCAAACAGCGATGTGTGTTTCAATTTATCTGTTTAACGGACTGATGTTTATACCTTAACGAATATTTAAAAAGCATTCGAAAGATATTCGAAAACAAGGAATTTCACGTTGAATTTCAAGATAAATTCAGAGGCCGTTAGCGCGTTTCAGTATGCCTTAAATCCTCCACGATTCTAAGAGCACTTACTACAAAAAATTTTAACTCGCAAATAATACTTTAACCTTTTCTAAATGTTAGCACAGTTATTCAATCAATTTAAGTGATTTGATCGATACAAGAACTGTGAAATATCATATTCATAACTGAATTTTTATTTGAGCTTACTCGTATAAAAGGTTTCTTCATACTTTTCATAGCTATTGGCGAAAAAATCAGCTCGAAATTTATAATAAATAAAATTTTTCTCGAATTTTTCCCTTATAAAAGTTGAATGATTATCACTTCTTAACTAAAGTAGCATATAAATAATTTAAAACATTTTGTGTATATAGTTTCATGTATATTTTTCGATGGCAGAAGTCGAGAAGTTATATACAGGGTATGGAAACGAACCATTTAAATGCATCGAGTTGCACAAGCACAGACGTAATTTAGCTAAACATTTTCTAAACTTGCGAAAATAGAGGATGTGGGTATCTGGATTATTGCACCAATTGCGTATAATACATGTCCAAAGAATTAGCCGGGGCTGCGTGGCCGTACAGATTTCGCTAAGCTCGTTTTCCGAACAAAGAACGAACTTTGAGGCGTCAGCCTTATCTAAAAGGATTTCCACTGTGAGTTTATGAGATGTGTATTCGCCACTCAAGGCAGTAACTTTTCGGCTTTCATTAACGACTCGAGTTAATTAAGAGGAAGCGCTTCGGCGCTCGTCGACCTTTCGCAAACAGATTTTTCCTTGCAATGCCGAGTCACGGACCGCCTGAACCAGAAACGTTCGTTACAACAAATGAAGACTTCACTTACATTTAAGCGAAAACTTAGAAATACAAAGTTGACAGAGATTCCAAAAAATTATAAGAGATCGATGTTGAGGTTGACTGATAGAGGGACGAGGCGAATGAATTTGTAATAGAAAAATATATTGAAATAAATATAGGTCTAAGTATACGTACAGGTATAGTGTATGCTGATCCAGATCCTCACTCTTTCAGTGTTACAACACAATAGGAATCTGATAGAAAGCACGTTCATACATTTATAGCAAAGGACATTAGCAAAAAAGTTAACCTTCGTGTGTAGCTCTAGCTGAAGGCTGCAAGAAACAGCAATAGAAATCTACTTATAGCTCCTTTGTTTCTAGGCCTCGTAACCCAAAACAAAATTTATATTCAAAGGCACAATAATATGGACCTCTCCTTATTTTGAATATTTTTTTGCTAAATTCTATTCTCTTCGTAACAGCGGTCTCCAGGTCACGGATATACAAAAGAAAAGACGTAGAGTTTTTCTTGAAGTAATTACTTCAACAATCTATAATGAGATGCATGCCATAACATCGTGTGAATTGAAACATAAAGATTTTTTATATTATTGTATATTCAAGTTGGTTTAGTTTGTTCTGCTTTATTAAAGTACACTATACTCGTTTCTCGTTAAACGAAACTCCAGCGCAATTAGTCACAACAGATCCGCTTTTATTAATTGGGAATCGTAGAACACCATCCGGAAATTGTCGCGGTCATCGATAGAAGAATTTTACGATCTGGTGAGATTTAAATTCATATTACAAGCGTATTGCAAACAACGACGCTCGATGAATCAAAATGTTTGCGTATAAGGCATCGAGGGTTATCGATCGCATCTCGACGTGTCAGGAGTTCAGGGATGAAGCGTGCCGACGACGGTGTGAAGAACTAAACAAGGGATGGAAGAAGCCAGAGGCCTCGGAACCGTGCCGCATCGAGGCTCACCTTTCTTGCTTGAAGTGCAGGTGAAAGCTCGAGGGTGCCCGACGCGATGCTTAAAAGCGATTTCCAATACGCGCCCGACAAATAATGTTACGAAACTAACACGATACGTTAACATTACTACTTTAATGGAGGGAGAAGGTTTAGAGTGAAAATGTTCGATGGCCGCGTTCTTTTGTTAAACTATTCGAATTTTATACATTCTATTGTACTTTCTGTAAGTGACAGGAGAAATACCAGGTTAACAAAGAAAGGTTGCGCGTGTAGGATAATTTATTTGATGTGAATCAAGAATATTCAAGAATAGAATGATGGTTATGTGATTAATTTACATCCTTATAAGACTTAAAAATGTAAACTGTGTAAAAATGTCTGAATTGACTAGTTGAATATACTCGTATAACAGATCGAAAAAGAGCAATTACAAATTGGTAAGTAGAATTTTGTAAGTAATCGTGATACGTTTAGACTCCGGAGCCACCGGGAATTATCGATTCGAGTTACACGAACGATGAATGATTTATGACTGTCGGGTACGGATACAGCGGAGCTTACGATTCAATTTATCGTTACAGACCGCGCGCCAGCCTTAAATTAGCATCGTTATTTGCGAGCGCGACAAACAGGATATCAATATCGAAACGTAAGAAAATGACTCTATGTGTATTGGCGATAAGAGCCCCGAAAAAAGATAGAATCCTTATGGAACACGACGAATGTTATTTACGTATTTGAATCGAGTATTTTCATCAGATTTTCTAAATTTACGATTAATCGCTGTTTCGAATAGATAAGATGATCATAACAAGTGGATGAGAAATTGCAACTGACAAGATATAGTATCTTAACCACGCGCAACTTTTTTTAATCAGCCAATCTTTTAACCGACGATATACAATTTCCGTTTCCGTGGAAGAGAAAAAAATTCTAGACTCACCTTCATGGAAACACGTGGACCGCTTCTGGCGATGCATCATCGACCTCATCGAATTTCATTGTTTCGTACTACGAAACCAATATCAAAGTTTCTTGTAAACGTAAGCACGTGATTTGCAGTTCCTTATTGCGACGCCTAGTTCTAGTGAGGTGCAAGAAGGGTTGGAGAGGTGTTTGGGGTCGATCGAGGCGGGCAAACTTGAAATTGACTTATGTAGGTGCAGGCTTATCTCTACGCCTCGAACAACTTGCGGTCCAAAACAAATGGTCTTAACCATGCTGTAATGTCATATACTCGCCGGAACGGCGCATAACGAAACTACATGCGCCTGGCTCATAGATATGATCCCCCGATACGCTTTAATCCCAGTGAAGCCCGCGTTCGTGGTAAGCAACATCGTGAAAGTGAACTGACCCGAATGCATTCTGTTACATCGCGCTCCACCCCAATAGTAATTCTAATTTGCAAGCATCGGCGGTAGGCAGAGCATGCTGGCCAATTGATAGGATTAAAATCAATCGGCTTTTTGAGATTATTTTTGCCACAGGCTTCTTCCACTGATTGTTGTGATTGATTAAAATGACGATTTTTTGTTCAAAATTGAATTCCATGAAATATCGAAAATAGAAACTAGCTTCCGTTTCTTGAGTTGCGTTTATAAAAATATAAATTTCGATGTACAGTTTTAATCATAAGTCGTATATTCATCTATCTCCTTTAATTTTATCGAGAGAAACAATTTTTAAAAGAACTGCGTTCTCTTAATTATTACAATAAAAGGTAATAAATAAAGGGTAAAAGTAATAGGAGGAAGAAACTAAAAATAATTGTAACAACCGAGGAATGACCATTATTTTTCCGATGATAACGAGAATCGTATAAAATTCTTTAAGAGATTTCGAGAAGAAGATCCGCCATTATCTAACGCGCGGTTGCTCGTCTGCCACGGGTGCATCAAGTCAATCGTGAAAATTCGATACAACGGAAAATCCAATATTTCGTACGGTTTGCTGATAAGAGAATACAAAGTTGAAGAGTAATCAAGTGTTTAACCTAGATTCCCCGTACGTTCCTCAGGATTCCCTTGTAACGTTAGCTAATTTCGCCCCTGCCCTAATTCGGATGCAATTAGATGTTATTGCGTCGCACGTTGGATTTACGGGAGGATGTAATTCCTTCGACGATATGATTTCGCCGTTCTGTCACGAACAAAAGCTTCTATTTAATAGAAAGTTCTATTTCTTCGTAATTTAACGCTGATGGAACGGTACTGTTAACGTACCTGTCGGACGTAATATTCGCTACTGTTTGTTAGATAGTTCTTTGAATGCTGCCTTTCCTTTCATATAACGCCATCAACGATCTTGAATAACGATCTTACTAAACAGTTTAAGAGGTTATTATTCACGATAATGAAAATCGAGAAAAAGCATCAAACAGACATTCCTGTACACGAAATTTCTCCATAGTCTTGTCGCCTAAAAATCACACGTTGTCGTTTACATTTTTTTAACAGTCTGTGGCGAACGATTCCATGGAATTACGCTATAAATCAATTTTTCAATTCCGCTGAATCCAAAATTTGCCCGTTTTAACATCGTCCGTTACTCAGTCTCGAATTCGGCCTTGCTTCTACGAAGGACCGGAAACGATACGAGCCACACATAGCGCAAAACACATGACCATAGCGTGTTACACGTTGAAACGACGACGGCATGGTATTCAGTAACGATTCATCAGTTTACCGGTGGAGTTTGTTCCTTGGCGGGTGACGCGACGTGCCGGGGCGACGATGACGTTAAGCTGAGGAAGAACAAGATTCATATCGAGAAGTAGGTCAATACGTAACGCGCGCGTGGATCGTTTCCCGATGGGTTTCTCCTGGCTGGAGCCGCTGCACGCGAGTCACGTGCATCGAATACGGGTGCATGTGTCATTTTAAAAGTTCGCCGCTGCCGCCACCGCCGCCGCCGCCGTTTCCGTCCAACGATTCCATTCGATTTTGCGGCTTCCTCGATACACGGAGGTGCGGCGTTCGTCCTTGCAAAAGGCCCGGCCCGTTATTACTTCGGACGCGAATTACTGCGCGGTCGAGCGATTGATAGCGTACGACGAATGAAAAACGTTTAATGGAGGAGCGAGCAGAGTGTTCTCTAGAGCGGTACGTGCTGTAGCTACCCTGTGGTACAATTGGTCCAGTTCTGTGATTTGAGCATCATTTAATTTTTATTTGTTCGTTCCTTTCTTTTTTATTTTTATTTCGTTGCTTCGTTGGTTTATATGTATACATGATAAGTTTGTTACAACGCTAGAACTACCAAACCTGTCATACCTATAAATTTCAACCCGTCAGATCATACTAGATTTCGAAATAAATTTTGCAAACCAAATCCGTCATGAATCCCATATTAACCTGGTTAACCCAATATTCTACCACGATATTAAAATAAATTCACACAGAAATTAATTGAATATTCTGCTTAACGGTCACGGGAAGTTACGTGAACGGTAACTTTCAAGAATAATTTCGTGACATATCAAAAATTTGTTAATTCTGCGTAGCAGATGCATTAGCGATGGCTGCGCCAATGAACTGCGATGGTACAGAATGCTGCATAATCATTATAAGTGGGTTAACAGATCACGACGGGCCAACCGCTGGAAAATTGCATTACGGTGGTTCGTTGCGTTCGATTCAATTCAGTGGACCAAAGTACTGTCACAAAGTGTCACCCCGTGGACGTCAATGTATTCATAAAGAGCAGCAAACTTTCAGACCACCACTTTCCGCTCCGTCTTTTCGTATCTTCCTCTAGTACTTCTCCGGATGGTGTTTTAAGTGGTAATCGTTTTGGAACGTCCGCCGTGAATAAAAGTTCCAGATTCGAATAGAGATATTGAATGTTGCACGATTGATTTATATTCTTAATATAGCTTTTCAATCAGAAAATTCTTATTCAAGGGAATGTTCGTTACTTTGTTAATGACGTTAATTCTTATACAGTTCGATTCATTGGTATTCTTGTATTTCGATCTAAAACAGGACTTGCAATTGAAACTTCAAATTCTCAAACTGCAGAACTACAAAATGAAGGAATCATCTTTACACCATAGATTTTTAATTTGACCAAACATTTCATTTGCTCTTGGCGGTCTACTCGCTATAAACATTTACACCAAATACACGTTTCCACAAAAATTAACCCGACTGTTACAAATTCATTATCATATTCACCATACCAGCCGCTTTTCAAATGCGAAACACGGAAAGAAAATGACAGTTGGTCTACTCGTTAAGGAGTGCGCATGGCTGGCTTCACGGCGCACTGCACGCGTGAAAGCCGGCTGTTACCGCGCATTACAGAAATGTATAAATAACATTATGGTAATTAACGCACCCCCCGGGCTTTATCTTCAGTTCGTGCATCTACGCGATCAACAAGTTCCGCGAAAATTATTTCTCGACGGTGAATGATTTTATTGCGTGACTTTCACTATCGCGCTACGCCGCCATGGTGATTCGCGCGCCACCGTTTTGTACAATTATTTATACCCGACCGGTGGTTGACGCTTTATCGAGGAACGAAACGCCCCAGGAAGCGGCGATCACCGCGACACAAATCGAGATACGAAACGCTGAAACGCGGACGCGACGGTCCCCGGCCAATTGATTTTACACCTCGAAACAAATCCTGTTCCGTCGATCGCATTAACGCACGCTTTAATTCACTTTTTGCTTTTGCTCAAACGGAAGAGTTTGACGAGCAAGAACGGTTTCACTGGCATTAAAAGGAGAATATGTATTTTGGTAGCACGAAGAGTAATTTAGAGTGGTTTGTACATATGTACATAGGCTCGCCAGGTATAACGTTAGCAATATTGAGTAAAGTTTATGGACAGGCCCTAGCTCTATTTCAGCTTAATTACACAGGATGTTCATGCTATTAATTTCTACTATTTTTATTATAAATGACGCATTTCTAGGAAAAATAGAACAACTTCTCTCTAGTTATTAAATGATTGTAATGTGACGGTTCAAATTGATTTTCGAAATTTCTTATGAGGTTCACGTGATTAGACTGTGTACGTTTTTAAACCGGTACCTGTAAAAAGATTTCATAAAATATTATTTAACTATGATGTTGACTTCGGAAAATCGTATACGCCAGAAATAACTGATAGTGGAACTTCGGGTAAGATGCAATTTCCGAAGTTCCAGCATTAAGGAACACATTACGCATAAGCAATAACGCAGCCTCGTTCGAAATCTAGAACACAACCCTTCGAAAGAGAAGCACTCGACACCCATTCCTTTCGATTTCATCACCAGCGCGAAATTAAATCGAAAGTCGATGCTATTGCTCGTTGGAAGGAGCGTTCGTTTTGAATTTCCTGGAATTCCATCGTCGCAACTTGTGTTCGCGCGTTCGTATTTTTCCTAGTTGCTGCGACGGCGACGTGTATTCGTATTATGCGCGCCGAAGACGTCGCCCACCCTCCCTAAATATCTACCAATGTTCCCTTCGCGACATCCATTGTTACCATTCTGCAGTCCGACTGTCGATGAAAGTATCTTTGAAACATTACAAACTTTTAATGTCTTTTCTTTCGCTCGCTAGAAGGCAGCAACGTTGCTGAAAAGAATACAGGATGAATAAAAAATCAAAACGTACTTTTATGAAATAAAAGTTGAATATTGTATTACATCTTAATTTATACAATGCGTCTACTATTCTTGAGGAATAAAATGGAGTAATAAAGTTTGAATAATAACGGAAATGAAAATTGCTTATTTTGTAAGTAGTTTGTTACTGGCTACTCAAAGAAGTATCTTGTTATGTTCAATCTGCAAATATGTTACAAGAATGGAAAATTATCTTTCATCCATTTTTCTGAATAATTTTATTCATATTTAATAAAAACGCGAACAATGAAAAATCACGTTAAAAACCTTGTTTTTTCTCTAATGGATCAAAGTATGAAAAATTAATTTTCCTTTATTTTCAATAAAACTGTTTTGTCACATAACACTGCTTTTTACACATCGATTGTTTTTTATGTGAACTGGCTACGTTGAAATGTTTTTAAATGGCGGTATTGATCGTGATGTTAATATGATGCAGCCGCCGGTTCTATACAATTCTGTGGTACCTAAAAGGTTAATCCTGAATTTAATGGACGAATTATTGAGTGGCATGTAACCATCGAGTAGTCAATCTGTTTCCTCTATTTGACGTGTATAGATTTTTCATGCGTGAGAGTCAAGGACCGTTGACGAATTCAAACTGTACATCGAACCGCCATTTAGGGATAAAATATTTTACATATATTTTTGTACTAACCGGTCAATCGTTTATCAGTTAGGTCTTTAATCAACTTTATTGGCAATGCAACCTCGAAACTTCGGCAGACATGTTTTACAGCACAACTACGTTTATGTGAAACTATTTGAAGACGAGCAGTTTATATATCTGGAGTTCGTATAATAAAAATTCATTAATTCTCCTCGCTATATGTAACATGGATCTTACATATATAGTGAGAAAAAGTGGATTCAATTAGCAGTAGTTCATTTAATGATCTCTGATTTCGTAAAGCTCGATTAGTACAATTTATATCAAATATTCATCTGCAGAATACATATTAACATTAAAGAATATTTATTACGTATCACGTATTCGATCTGGCTTCACTTTTAAATAACAAATCCTCAAAACCTGCGTAGAATTAAACTACTCCTCTCCCTATCTCGCCCCTCACATGGCTTCAATAAAGTTTCGACCAAAGACTGCACACATATTCGACGCGATTTCCCATATCAAATTTTCCTTGCCAACGATCGCAATACAAATACTCGAACACTTCTGATTATACAACCAGGCTGTATTCCATCCAGCGGCTATGCACGCCATAGAGCGCCAATACACGGGAACGAGATAACGGGTCCGTGGGCTGATCGAGAAACGGAAGAAGAGAGAGAGGATGGGTCGGTGGGTGGCGCATTTTCAGGAAATTTCCCCGTAGCCCCATGTGCAAATATTTATCGGGAGTATCGGGACCCGTGCAAGCTGCTACATACGGTACGTGTATAGTCGTGATGCACCATTCGCATCACCCTCTACAAGCAGGAGCGCGAGCGCGTATGCTTGTATCCACTTGCACGAGGAGACAGAAGAGGGCGCGTGCACGTATTCGTGCCGCGCAGTATGCATCGGGGAGTCGTGCGAATACATGCATAAAAATGTCTCGTCTCTGACGTTTCCCTTTGTCCCCTTTTCCTTCTCTTTTTCATCCAGGCCAACGCTTTCTCGACGATCGACGCTAGAGCGACATCGCGACCACGTGCACCGCGTGAAAATGTCTTTCCGGAACCGGGACATGCCGGCCGAATGTTAACCTTCCTGACACGTTGCGGAATGATTACGTTTCAGACCTAGATCAACCCTGACGATGTCGTGCTTCTGAAAATTCATTATCGAGCCAGAGCATAGAAGTTTCTTATTGGATCACGGTGTATTTCAAAGATACAAGCCAATCGTTATCAGAAGCTGATCAATTCTATCTTCTGAATATTGCTAGTAGAATCAGCGTGTTCGATTTCTTAAAGCAACTGCATTTTCTCTGCATAATTTTTCTACGCAATTTCGACATGCATGTCAATAACCATCGTAAGTTTTCCATTAGTGGATTTTTCACGAAATTATATTAAGAACATGGAAGAAGACTTCTTTTTCTAAAAAGAAGATAGACAATTTTTTACGTTTAGGTTAACATAAAAATCAACATGAAGGCGTATAAGCGTTGGCTTGCCTGTTAAAACGTGTGATTGCAACGTGAGCATTTTGAAAGTGCATGACGCGCGCGAAAAACGCCGAGAAACTCGGTCGGCCTGCTGGTCCGGGGGCGAAGATAATTTCCCACAGATAACTTTGACCAAGCGCGAGCTTTGATCGTCGCCTCCGCGCGAACAGCTCTCTGGATCGTTTCACGCTGACCTCGTGTGCTTGGCCAATTTCCTCCGCCAGCTGCTTCCGCTTCGCGCCGTTTTAAAAGGATTTTTTTGCCGACGGAGGAACGCGGATGCGTTGAAACGCTATTCGTGGCCGAACGTTCCCATGATAGGGGATGGTAGACATGAGCGTGAACGTGAGATGCGCTGGATAGAGCTGACACACGGTTTTGTCGCGATCTAGAACGTTTGTTGAGGCCTTGGATCTTTTCTCTTTCTCACCCTCTCTCAGAGCGATAGCTGTGTTTGAGTTTTGTTGGGATAGAAAGCGGAAGAAGGAGAGAGAATTTTTGAATGTTGATGAACAAGAGGTGATTTTTTACGTAGACACGTTTTCTCTTTCCTTTTTCCCTTTGGAAAACATTGCATGCCAATATTGCAACATAGTTACATGAAATATTTCTTAAGAAAATAATAATAATTTCTGGAAAACAGGATGAAGTAATAAGAATGCAATAAATAAATCGATTAATAACACAAGCACTACAACATAATAACTACGGTAGTGATAATAACAATAGTAACAGTAATTTTGATAAAAGCACATTAAAATAGCTGCGATAATAGCACCGTGTAATAATAATTATAATTATGGTAATAATAATCACGATAGCATCAAAGCATTAAATTGAAAGCTGTTACGATCAATGCTTTTAGAACCATGCTTATCATTACCATGAATAACCTGCACAATATATAACAATTCCATTTGCCAATATGTAAAATTCCCTTTTAATAATTTCCCGATACTACAATGTTAATCCACAACGGTTAATAGACTGAAGAGTTTACAGTCAGGCAGTAGTACGTGCATATAAGTCACTCAAAAGCTATATTAACCAACTTCATAAATCAAAAACATTCAGAAACGCGACATTACATATAAAATAACATAATTTCTTGTTGGTGTCAACCAGCCACGGCCCATAAAAGGTTACACAGTTAAATATGTTAATAAATTAATATAAAATGTGTTACAGCGTCAAATACAAATTATATAAAACGTTCTACCCAACATTCTCTCTCTTTCTCTCTCTTTCGCTTTGAAACCTTTTAAAACCAACATATACATTAGAGACTACATCGTCTCTTCTTAGCGGTAATTCGTTTCAACTTCTGCAACAGACCACTTTTAAATACACGTAACGTCTACTTCAGAGTTTCGGTAATCTCTTTTAGACCAGCCAGGTCCATCTCCGTAATTCAAGCATTTTCCCTGCAATTATAATTTCTTTCCGAAAAGCTGTACTATATTTTCCACGTTTCTTAACACCTATGTTTACCACAAAAGTACAACGTTCGTATCAAAGTGCAGTTAGTGCGTTAAAAATGGAGTAGATCGACCACGCGGTGACGTGACGGAAACACAAATTCGGCCAGAAGATTAGCGTGGAAAAAAGAAACGATCCAATCGGATCGAGGAATGGAAATTCGCAACACCAAGCGGTAACTTCTGCTCCCTTAAACGCGTAACGTTTCTTTATAAGCAGGGATCTGCGAGTTGATTAATGGAACAGAGTACGAACCGTGGGGTGCTCGGGGGTGCGGTAGGACGAGGGTGGCTGGAATGGCGATGAGTCCAAAAGTAGGTCTGGACGACAGAAAGTATGAAGCAGCCGGAGTAGCGAGGTAAAAGCTCCGGTAACAGTCGGACGAACAGAAAGAGAAAAAGGGGCAGAACAAAAGCTCGACGGTTGGGGGAGCATTCTGAGGAGAAGGAGAGGATAGGTGATTTGAAAAAAAAAGAGCAGAAGTGGCGGAGGAGTGGGGAATATCCTAAGGAAAAGAAGTCGACGTATTGTAAGAGTATTTGGTGGCAGAAGAAGGCTCTTTGATTAATAGTAATTATGTTTAAGAGTTGTATAAAGGTTACTACGGAACGCGATACAATGTAGGTTTTAACTTTTATAAGCTTTGAAGATTCCACGTTTCTTCAGAAGTTGCTTTAAAACGGTTTTTCCAGAGATCTGTAAAGCGTCGGAGGTTGTTCCGAATTAATTAATCGTTTAAGACTTGTTCTCTGGCCGGGACTGATTTTACGAACGAATTTACTTTACCTTTTTATCGTACGCTTCGAACGAGAGAAATGTTAAAACAGAACGTACGTTATACTTTTTGATTTTTGAGAGGAAACGTGGACTAAAGCAAATGCAAAACTAGATGAGATATTCGCGCGCGTCGATTAAAATTGGATTCGCTGTATAAGCAAATGATTGATTTCGAACGAACTACAGCGCGCTTCCAATATCAATCTGCGAAACTCCGACTACCTTCGGCAGGTTTCTATGTTTCACATTTTGATATATTTCTAACTCTTTAATACTCCCTTATGACATCAAAAATTACAAAATTCTATTTTCAGCGTGCACCATATTTTGTCCCTTTTCCATTATACGTTTCTGATCATCAACTGTTTTATATGTACAAAGTTAAGTCCTCCGCATTGTGAACCTTTACCAATCACCAACACCTCCTAAATATGCTTCTCATACATAAAGAAGTTCCTTCAACTCTGCCTCCTAAAAGTAACAGCTAAACCATTTGCAAACCCATAACACCGCGCCTAACCTCATTATTATTTTTGGATATGCGTAAGCGTCGTTTAACCTGGTCCGTTCGTGTGCTTTTGTTGCTGAGAAATTAATTGACGAGAAAGTTATATTGCCTGTTGCGGTATGAGCCAACACGTAACAGAATACGCGGAGTTGTGGCACATTCACGTCACCATGGCCCCGTGGTGCCGTCAAGGGGATGGGTAAGCGGCTCTTTACTATACCCCGGAGGAATCAGCTGATCGATCTCACCCTTTCGGCCGATGTCCGCTATCCTTCTTTCGCAACCGCTGGGAAACTTCGTTCCGCCAGAAATGACTCCCTGGAAAAACGTTTCGTGAACGTGTGTACTGCCTCCGTTCGAGCGGAGGTTACGACGCGGATGCGAAACGGCAATGCTTGGTCCCGGATGTCGAGTGGATGTTCGAAAAAATGTTGCTGCCTCTGGCGAATAGGTCGTTGCGTTCTCGAACCGAGTAAATTGTCGATGCTCCTTCCTCGATACATGCACGCTTATTCCCCTCGTTTTCCCAACCTGCGGTGTTTCGAATCTCGTTAAAATAATATTTTAGTATTCCAAACAATCTGAAGTAACTGAATGTAAAAATATAGTTTGTAAAATTTGGACATACCTCTCGTTCAGCTGAATACATGCATCAATTATATTTTGTATCTCGTTATAGGGATTTCCTTATTCTAAAAAGAATATTCGTAGATTTTCTGAACGAAACGAGAACGCCATTGAACGAGAAAGATCCTCGAGCCTCAAATCGAATACAAAAGTTAGCTTTGTTGTTTTAAAAGCTTTTTAAAATAGACCTCTGGCTATTTAAGAAGAAATATGAAAATTTGGTTTTCGTAAAATAAATTTTGACATAAAACCGCTAAAATACAGACGCGTAGAAAAGGAAGTAGAAAGTAGATATAGCGAGAACGCAAGCAAGAAAAGATTACAATCACGAGTTACATTCAATTAGGGCAACTCATTGTCATCCACACATAAGGGAAGTAAAAATTCTATAAGGATAGGAGCTTCGGTACGTTCGAATTCCATAAAATATTTTATTGAACGAACGCGAAGAGCGTTTTATAAACGACACGATGAACCAAGATGAAGATGGAGGAGGAAGGGTTCTTTGTTGCTAATTAATCGGATGTAAGTTGGATAACAAAGTGACCCTCTTCTTCGGGTTGCCCTCGTGGTTTTGACACTTGGTGAAGAATGCGACTTCCCCCCTTCCGCTATTGTACCACTTTTGACACGTCGCGTCGCTTTTTAACCCTGTGTGAAAAATCGTCTGGAATTATCTCTGCCCGGTCAGTCGGCAGGCTGCTGTCTTTCCCTTTTCATCATTTATTAAATTTAACGTTTAAGTCACCAAAATGTTTTTCAGATTACGCAATGTTTCTTGTAAAATCTGTCAGTTACATCAAATTTAAAAGGAAGGAAGAAGTAGCGCAGTGCTATCATTGTAATTTGCTATATTCCTTATCAAATGTTGGTTATTATGCTTCAGATTTTTATTCCAGATTATATCTGTAGTAAAAACGAATGAACAGAATTTATTGATCGCTTCCACGAACATGAATTCTGATTATTTAAAATGGGAGATATACTGAAGTTAGAATGTGAGAATGAATTCAAGGAATGCACGAGGTTAAGGCACATCGAATATAGGAAAAGCGTACGTGTCTTTTCGTGAGAAGGATACACGTCTTTTAAGTGCAAAGAATGCACGGCGAAGAGTTCAGTTCCTCAGAGAAAAATCTCTGTGATTTTCACGCAGGAAATATTCTCAGAGACGGATATAAAGATAAAGTAAAATAAAATAAAATAAAATACGGAGAAAAATTTTCCGTTATTATTTCTAATCTCTAATAATTTTCCTAATATTTCTTTATCCATCAAAAAAAGAGATAGGTATGTATATATCTTATATCTAAGGTATAAAATAAACTGTTGTTTATGTTAATATTATAAATTTCATAGAAAGAAATTAGTGTCATTATTAAGTGGATGAGAAAAAAAGAATACTGAACTTCCAGGTAACCTTAATGGCAAATTCAATCTAAATCACTTGCATTTCCGGTTCCTTTTCTATCCTTTTTTCTCTTCTTCCAAATTATAGCACTACAAGAGTTACCAATACGATTCAATCAAAGAAACAAATCAAATACAGTAAAACATGCAATTTTGAATCATATCTAAAAAAGGGAAGAATTCCTCTCTTATAAATATCAAATGCCAAACTAAGATTTGCAAGTAGATCAATAAAACGACTTCTTAGACTACCCTTTTCACTCTACTATATTCATCCATCGTATCATTATCACGAAATATACTACAATAAAAATACGTATTCCGTGCCATAGGGATGGCAGAAAGAAATTAACAAAAAATAGAAAAATTCTGCTTTCTATTTGTATACGTAGTCGAGTGTGCTCTTTTTTCACCGACCTATATTCCTCGAGAACATGCCTTTCATCAGTCGCTGCATGGTTCCAACGATGGCAACGACCGTCGCGAATTTATAGCGCGTTTCCCCCTCACAAACGACGATGAAATCGTGCAACACGATGTTCGTTCGCAAACCGGGATGCAAGTATCGTTGAATGCCCGTGTACTTTGAACACTGGCCTCCGATGAAGCTGGTCGTCGCCGATGCCATCTGCGCGATCCCCGTGCCAAACGGATTTGTCGTTTCCACGCGAAGCTTCATAGCTAATACAGATATCCAGTGATTTATCGCTGAAGCTGATCGTCACTCGTTTCCACGCCAGTTTCAGCTCACAACCGAAAGCTTGTTACCTGATGTTGGGCGTGTATGTATGCGCCACTGGAACACTATATTCAATTTTGTGTTTTTTTGCGTTTAGCTCTGGAAGCGGAGATCGGGATATTTTTTGGTAAAACCGGTGGCTGGATTTTGTAAAAACAAAGTATTTTTTAATAGTTTTAGAAAAGTATACTTTGTTGAATGTATTGTCTCTTCCGATTTTTATATTGCTGATCTCTTCTTTCCATTGTTCTCAAAAACAAAGATAGTAAAATATTGAAGTGTACTCATATTGAGTTTCTATGGAAATAATTATAACCGAAGATTGTACCAGAACAGATATTGATTATCTTCTTTGACAAAGTTAATCCACTAATTTGTAAGCAAATTAATGTGTCAATTAAAAATTATTTTTTACACTATCGATTATAGTTAACACCGTCAGATTGTTCGACTAAAAATAGAGAAATAGATAACTTCGAATTAAGCGATCAAAAGACGTTTCCACTTGATCGAAATTTGGTTTGCACAGGAGATTTTGAGTGACTGAAGCTCAATCGACTTGGTCGAGCAAAAGTTGAGCTACGTAAACGCGGCTTCACGAACACTAAACTCGAATTGCTCATGTATACCGCAAACGGGAACTTCTGTTTCGCATGCAAAGAGCATCGATCGGCAAACGACGATAGAAATGGTATAAAGAGTAACGATGGTCGATTATTACCCTCGATTATCCATTCGTTCACTGTGTTATTACCTAGGCAGTGGAGTGTTCAAAGCGAATGGACGAGAAAAGATAGAAAAACCAAAAAAAGATGGTTGAATACACGATCGAGCGTGTACCTATATGAAATAAAATGATGCAACCGTATCACCGGACATGCGTTCTCTCATCCTTTTCAATCGGAACCGGGCAAACAGTCTGTAAAATCGAAACCAGGACACGGTGCAAACTATTAAAATATCGGGGGATAAATCTCGACCATTGACATCATCGAAACGTGAAAGGAAATTAAAAAGTGTGATTAAATGCGATAATAATCGAACAGACCGATAAAGACACCGAGTTCGACTATAAAAATCTTTCATTTTGCTCTTTAATTAAAAAAAAAATTTTAATATTTGCGCTATGTTTCGCAAATTCTACAATTCTTTCAAATCACGTTATAACAAGATAATAGTATTTTTTTTTATTGCGTTATACGGGATCTTACTGTGAATGTAAATTGGAAAATATAGATTTATAATTTTACACGATGATTGGAAAAATATTCCTCGAAGTAGAAAAATATTCGCGCAATATTTTATCATAAATAGAAAATAAATAACTACTTTAATTTCGACAAATTTCATACAATTTTGGAATTCAGAATAGGTGGAAGAAATACTGACGACAAAAATATCGCACGACTCTTTGAGATTTATAGTCGCAATATGAAAAAACAGAATTGAAAAATGCAGATCCGTCGGAGAAATTGCAAATGAAATGTTTCCCTGACGCGATAGATTCGAAGAGTCGTTTGAATTTACACGAGTGGCGCTGTAGGCGAAATCGTCGAGTCACGTGATCAGTACGATTTTATACGCATCGCGTCTAAAGTTCAGTGTCGTATCTAACATTTCACTTTGTGTTCGGATATTTGTAGTTCGCGTCGATTAACTAATTAATATGTGTTGTGATTAATACTCATTACGTGCAGTAATGTTTAATTGATTTTGTGACATGGCGTTGCAGTAACTACATGATTAACTATGCCGATTGAAACAGCTATTATAAACGTCATAAGGTAAGAGGTTAATTCATTTGCGACGTTTGACAACACACTATGAAAATGCGTCTTACTTATGCTTTTACATTTACCGGGACATGTTTTCTTATTTTTATTCATTTTCTTTTGTTTGTTGCAACCATAGTATCCAAAGTGGAATTACCAGTGATGAACATTCGGAATGTTACATATGTGGCAGTCGATTCCGGTTAGATAATTCACCAGGTTAGCCATAAAAATGTCTATATTGATTTAAAGACTAGGAGATCTAAGATCTAAAAACTAAGATAAATCTAGTGGTTTATTCTTCAATGAGAAATAGTTCGTTTTATAACCATACTTTCGTGCTATTGTGATTAATAGCATAATATTGTGATTAATCTTGGTTTTTTTGTACGTATTTATTGATGTTATACGCTACACATAGGACTATCATTGAATCTACTATATTCTTTATAGCTACGTTAACCCATTGACATACTCAGTTACAATGTATAATATAATATAATGTAACAATTCAAGAACTCAATGTTTAAGGATTGATTTCAGTATCGAATATTTTTCAGGTCGAAGAAAATTTTGTTTTAATCATATATATTTTATTAATTATATATCATATATAATAGTAAAAAATAGTAATTTTGGTTGAGAGAAAGTAGTATACGTAGAAACTTTTGGTGTAAAAAGGTTAGTATAGCAAGGGGTTAACGATATAAACACAAAAAACGTTGTTGAATTGAAAACATCACCACCCATTTTAACGTGTAAAAATCGCGTAATACATACAATCTAGGTTTATATAACAATTTTCACTTGATTTATTGCTTGGATCTGCTTTATTACTTATTGTACACATTCCAGATGAAATTGCCAGGAAAGAGTTGGTATTAATTCCGAATGATCTTCTGTTAATAAAACTTTACGAGCCCAGCCCGAGCACCCCTTCATCAAAAGCTAGGTGCGGGGATAATAATTTTTTATTATCCTTCCGTGGGTATTATCCCTCTACGTTTTGTCCGCGTCCCTAAGTGGAAATCTCTTCCAGCTCTCATTTTTTGTGGGCCATCTCCGTGAGCTATTAGAAATTCTGAATATCAAAATTCATTCCCATAGTATACCATCTGACGGTTCAACATTTTTAAATAAAGTCTTTCGAAAGGGTAGAACGAGACGGGTCGAAATGGATCCGCCGAGTATTGACGTTGGCCTAAAAGCCTTGAAATTTTCGTTTCTCGTAACACGTAAATTCTATCATTTCACAGATAAAAGTCTGCATAAAAATCGGTGACATTCGCGGGGCTTCTAATAAAGAATGCATCCGGTTTCGAATTATTTACGCGATATTTGATAGTTTTCAATAATTGAAACGTTGCATCCCAATCTACAATCGCAAAGCGTTCCTGTTCGTTTGAATATTCCATAAAAGATTATTTCTACGCTTTAACTAATTGTAAAATATAAAGGACGCGAGAACTTTCGAAAGTGAAAATTGAAGATTATTTGTCAATGTTTACCGGTTAGAAATTGAGTCTTTTTTTTCTATATAGATCGAAGATTTCTTCATAGCACGATATTTAACAAATTGAAAAGACCATGCCAATATCATTAATACTCTTCCGGTCGGATACTTTTAACAGAATTAATGAAACTGCTTCTGTGCAAAAGCAGCGATATTGAAAACATGGATTTATATCGAGCAGACAAATATTATTCATAAGCAATCTACCGTCAGTAAACTTAATTGAAATCAAAAGCAATCAATGATCGAATCGCTGATTTTATTATATATTTAAATTAATGCAACAAAAAATCAGGTCGATAGAGTTGTTTTTCCGAAAAATTACTATGGGAAGTTAAACAATATCTTTTATGCCATAACAATATCAGTAGCCGATAGAAATTTCCACTATAACCGCAGTAACAAAATTGCACGATATTTTTTCTCATATAATACGAACAGTTTTTGCACAATGTTGGACGAGGACACGACGTTTCAGGAATTTAATATCTCTCGTTTTTCTATTCGAAAAATTTATTGATCCATCTTCACTCTCTACAAACAACAGCCGCGGTTCGTGCTTGCACTTTTTTTTACTGCAAAGCCCTTAATGCATAGAAAACATTTTAAAAAATTGCCTAGATGTGACAGAAATATTATATTTACCGTTTTAACCGCGCTAGACGATTCAGCGTTACAAAAAAGAAACACGGAATACAAATATATAGTATTTTTAGATTGGTTTCAAATTTTATCGACATAATCGTAATTGTTGTGCCTCATTATGATGCTATTGAAATTTCTAAATGTTTTGTATGAAACACAAACTATTTATAAACAAATGTTTACAGGTTTTCAAATACTTTCGCGACCCACTGTACATTCAACAAAAGGAATTCCAGAAAAATTTAGAACTCTCTTAAAGCTCTGCCAACTGCTACAAACTCCTTCGCATAATACAAGATAGATCAACAACTATGTAGAAATTTGCAGCTATACGTATACATACATCCTTTGAATCGCTGAATCTTCTCTCGATGGTAATGAAAGCAGCGCGCGGAGAGCGAATGCAAGAAGCCTGGCAAGAGGAGCAAACCAGGCGTGTCGCTACAACCGCTATAATTACAAGGAGAAATACAGAGAGAAGATTCAGCATTGCATGGTGGAGGATATCGAAGCACTCGCGTTATCGAACGATCGCGCGCATTTACGTGCCGGGAACGGGCCAACAGCACACGGTCGCCTCTCGACTCAATGGGACAGAGTTTGCCGGAACGTGAAAACGCTCGTGAACGGTATTTGCGCATACAAGAGTTATTTGCCGGCAAAAATCCTGCCGCCTGATGCAGCAAGTTATTGTGCTCTGCCAGGGCCAATCTCGGTCAACTTCGGCCCTGGACCGATTCGTCGCCGATTTATCGACGCTCGGTTCCGCACGCTTCGGTAAAATGCAATCCTTCGCCAGAATTGCACACGTCGAGTCGTTGAGTGCGCTCCCTTTTTTCTTGCCTTTTTACGACGTTAACACCACCGTGCTGCGTGACTGGGGCACATCGTACACGGTTCGTTGCGACGCGTGTTTCCACCGCAACGTTGCAGATTTGGTTTGGAAAGTGCCTCTGAAATATCGAAGTGGATAGGATTGAAACGCTTGAGGGTTTGGTTGAACGAAGTGGAAGATGGAAGGTTTTGATGAAATTCGTTTAGATGATGATTAGAAATGTACGTGATTTGAACGCAATTGGGATGATTAGAAAGTTTAGTGATAGCTAAAATTTAGAGCGACTTGATTAATTTTGTTATTGTATTTTCAGATCTGAAACCTTTTCCTCGCCTTCTTTGGCAAAAATACAGTCTGAATATCAGAGAAGACTTCTTAGGCAGTAACTTCAGTTAAAAGTACAGACAAGGTATAGAATACTTATACTTAAAATTAAAAATTTTTACTTGACTATGACAAAACAAATTTGCAGTCAAATAGTGGCGAGGTATGAAATACAGGCTGCAGCACTTTTAGGAGGTCTGACTATACGGATGGAAAGGGCGACAGTGCCTTTTTGGGATGACTGTGAGGAATGTCAGACCACTTACCTGGGAACTTCATGATACAACACACGCTCAAGTGAATTAACGTCGCAGTATATTGTACTGCATGGTTCATATATTGTATCCACGCGGTAAAATATTATAGTTACCCATGAAATATTTCTAACACACGTGTATAATGTTCATTAGCCATACGTTAAACAGCGTGTTTTACGAGATACCGAATTATTCGATCGAGCGTTTTGACGCTCGTAATTCGCCGGGGATAGGAACCATAAAGTGTCGCGGAGCTGCGATTTATCGAATCAACTCCCGATATATAAGCGAAATCGTTTATATTACCCCATGTGCATCGGGATAATGGTTTTCGTTTTGCAATTCGATTTCGCGGCCAGGTAATGAATTAAACGAGTGTCACTTTTCTCATTGCTTCAACTCGTTGATCATTCTCCATAAAAATACCACTGAAACACGACATAGATGAATTACGCTCAAGAAGCATTTTTTAAAATTATTTAATTAATTAATTTAATGCTTACCATTGTTAGTTAGATAAATGAAACTCTGAGTTTACATTTATGGAATGATCGATGGTATGAAATAGCATAAAATGAAGTAATTTAGCTCTCAAACTGTTGTAGTTACATGTAAGGAAAGAATATTAAGGAATAACACAGCGCGCAACAAAAAGGAACAACTCCCGTGGGTCAGTCAATTTTCACCAGTATCTTCGTAGAAACAACTTCTGAGGTACATCAGTTTATACATCAGCGAACTTATGAACTTGCTACAACTGCCTCATAAATCTTGAATATAAAACTTCATTTTGCTCCATTCTAAGCATTTTGTACATTTCAATCTATTATTTAGTAAGGTACTGGTTGAACTCAAGTAAATAGTACTTTATTATCTCCCGATTTTATCAACATAAAATTTCTAAATTTCAAACTTTCTAACATCTGATTTTATTAACGTGTCATGGTTTTCTTGAGTTTTTTATAAATTCAAAGGGAAAAATAGTTTACGATTATATAGGAACAAAAATTACTTTTTAAATTTTATTTAATAGGAACCCAATCCTAAGAAATAATATTAGATTGCTGCAAGAATTGCTTCGTGAAAATAAAACATTCTATCAGGAAACTATTCACAAATCGCGATCTTGTAATCTGAAACGCGACATTCGTCAAAAGTTCCATGCGAAGCTCGTCGTGAGGGTGAAAAATTTTCAATAAAATTTGATGAACGAGCGCGTGCCAGCGGAAATAACGCAGGCCAGCTTGTAAATTAATGGACACGACTGACAGGAAATACGTGCCCGTGAAATATATGCAATTGACGCGGTTTAATTAACGACCCAGTCTTTATGCGATCGATTCTTGATGTCTCACGCCCTATCGTGAATACACGCGATTATAATTATCGTATGCCTTGTCCACATGTAGATAATTCTCAGACATATACAAAGATTACTTAAATCTACTGTAACCTTTTTTAAAAGTTAGAATTAGCTTGCGCATTCATTATTTCACTTATTGTCAAAGTTTAAATTTTCGCCAAGTCTCGCTTAATCGGCTGACCTTTAAACAGATTAAAACCATCGCCAGCGTTCTAAATACATTAATACATGTATGTCTTCAAAAATTGAATTCCAGACCGAGAAAATTTTACCGCGGTAGCGCTTCGTTCGCGTTAAAATTTCCCGCTATGTTACATATTTTATCTGGGAACTGGCAAGATATCTTGGTTGTAGTTGCAGATCGTATTTTTGAATATTTCATCGAAACTTTAACAAAGTTTCTATTGTATATCTGTTGTATTATTCATTTAAAAATGGGCTTGGAAATGTGAAACAGTGAAAGTAGTTCAATAGTCTCAATTTGGACTTCATATAGAAGTCATTGAGACACTAAATACTGCTTCAATCTTACTTGAAGTAATTTGGAAAAGGTTAAAAATTGTCGAAATCATCATTCTATAATAGATCACGACCTTCCGAAGGTAATGCAAATACCATTAAAGGTTATTAAAGTTCATGGCAGTGTCATTAGTGAACATGATGGCATTTGAGGATGATTCATAATAAATTAATGTTAAACCACATGATGCATCTCGATTGGTCACTCTGTTTAGCCGGAAGCCATCATTCAACGCTCGCTGGTCCACACCGCTGGACGTCGAGTATACTCATTGAACATTTGCTAGACGAGAGGAATATCTGTTTAGGAACCAATTTATCATCCACTTGGCAAAGGTAATGAAAATACGAATTTTTTTGGGTTGGCAACTAAGTCGGTGCGGCCGCGCAGTGTGGCAAATAAGTCGGTGCACCGCTCAGGCAACTGATTGCAGTTTTTGTCAATATCGACTAATCCGTATTCCTTAGTTGCGAAATCATTAAAATGTACATAAAATACATAAAGACGTCATCCATTTGGCAAAGTTCATGAAAATTTGGAATTTTTACAGCTGGCAAATAAGTCAGTGTGCCGCTCAGAGTGGCAAATACGTCCGTGCTCCGGTCAGACTGGCAAGATGACACCCAGTATGGTGACACCTCTCGAAAAGAAACAAGACCTAATGCTGAGCAACTCAGAGCGCAACTGTCCCCTGAAACCAGAGTCCAGGCATAACAGTCCGAGTTACGCGGAACCAGCGGACTCTATCGCCCACAAGGCGGCGACAATATCAAAAGGACAACTTTGGAACGATACAGCATCAGATAAAGGTCGACGCAATGAAGCAGGATGGCTACATACGCATGCAGCTGTAAATCCTAATCCACTGCATCCAATCGAATGGAAGAAATCTGAACAAACGGAAGACAGGGTATCTCTTATTTTGCCTTTCGCGTATAATTGAGCCAAGAGACTCTATTCTAACGATACGATGTAGAGTCCACGGGCCAAGCCAGTACAACCAGCACGAATCATCACCAAGAAAACGCGATTCGCACGGGTCACTGGGGGGAACCCAGTCCTCCAATCAGCTACAAACATCTTTCACACTTCAACGACGGATCTACAAATGGACCTCGCTCACGCTTGGGAACTCGATGAGGGTCCACCAACGAAATACATGTTTAAGACCAAAACAGACCACTCTTCAAACAACAGTTACTCATTCACTCACTCAGTTACTACTGCTTCATCACGGCTTAATCAGGGACAAGAGCCAAACTACACAACTCCGCGTCGTGTTTGATGAATCTGCACCAAGCACCACCGGAGTTCCTTTTAACGATACCTCCTGGGCGGGGCTGATCCACAACATTTCCAGGACCCTAACGGTTCATAATTTTTCCAGGACCGAGACGTTCAACGACAGTTCCTGGGCAGTGGATTCTAGCGGAGAATACAAACGCGGGTTGAATAAAATAGCCCATTACCTATCGACGACGAGGAACAAGAACCTACAGAATAAATATGCACCACTACCAGCAATTTTTTGAACGGGACCGTTCAAGGGGTTCGGTATGTACGGAATTTTGAGTAGCCGTCCGTTTTTGGCATGGACAGGCCCATTCCCTTCTTTAGGAAGTTCCGAATTACATGTCCTCCCCGAGCTGTAAACGTAATGACTCCGAGGTCAGATAAAAAAGCCGGGAAAGGACCAGCCGGAAGGGCACGAGGGACAGACGAAACCCAACGGCTGGTAGGGAGAATCAGCAACGTAAGAGGACTACGAAATAGGAGGAAATACTCCCAACAAGATCTTACCACTGTCGTGTTCCTAATATCACACTTTACATTTATACAGCAAGTGCAAATACAGCGCTGGATTACTCGACAACACTCGATCTATTAAACCTCCTCCACCTTGAACGTTAATTCATTCGAGGTAGGCGATATCGATCGATCGGCTTGACCTGGCCGGTTGCTCTTTAGTCGATAATTTGCAACATATTTATCATCCATTTGGTAAAGTTCAGGAAAACCGCTCGATAATCGTCGGAAGTTTCGCCTTTCCGTGAAATTCTTGATTATTTATGTCGGCTAGTAAATCATCACTTCCGTTGGCAGAACCACCCTAACTCTCTAAACGCTTTTCCACGTTGAGTATCGTGTCTCTGCTTTCTACGATCATTCGTCTCCGAACTAACTTGCCTGCTCGCTCCTTTCCTAATGCTTAATCTCCGCAGAAATTGCCTGGCAGTCGCGCGTCCCGTTTGATATTCAGCGAAAAATTGAACTTGGAAATTGCAAAGTGCCACGATGAAAATCTGTCCAAGATGTTACGCCTGAATTGATGAAAACGGAATATCGACGCAAGAACGTTTTCAAATTTTTTGTGTTCGGTTATTTCTTATAAAACGTCGCTTAGGTTTTGATATAACTGGTGTTTGAATAATAACTAGACCGTCGATTTTTAAGCATTTCTGTAAGATTTAAAGGCTCGAAAACATATGAAATGCAAGTAATATGGAAAAATATGTAAGATATTGAAAGTGAAATATTTGTTATAATTTTTAGTAAGCGATACGAATTTCTATTTAGGCTGCGCTCCTTTAGAATTTGCATCAATATCCGCAGTCTAATAATAAATTTTAAATTTTATTTGCTATTCAATGTAAACTGACCTCTATGTATGTATTATTTTAAATTTAACTGGAAAAAGTAAAATTAATATGTTCCTTTCTCGCGTACATTTACCAACATATATCACAATACCACTTTTGCGGTAAAGAAATTCTATATATTCAAGGAACAACTGTTTCCTTGTCCAGGATTTAGGTCACGTTTTGTAAGGTAACCTAAAACATGGATTCTTGCTTAAGAGTAATTCTGTACATTAGTATATATGTATATAAGGGAGAGCACTTACACCATTCCAAGAGATTATCTCTGAAATTGTTGGTCGTTTTAACGGAGGTTTCTCAGATCGAGGATTCTTCGTTTGCAGCTTTAAGTTTACTTTGACTTCCTCGACGAAATTGCGTCGAAAGATCTACACCATACGAGCTGACGTTTACGATATTATGCTAAAATATTATTCTGAAAAGCAAAAGTTTTAATTGACATCCTTCAATCTGTAGATTAATTACACAGAGCTAAAGGTAACTAGTAACGACGATGTACTATAATTTTGTTGTTTTCTTTATGGATCATTTTCCGTATTTATTTTTCGGAAGTAGTCTTATTAATTGTTTAATTGAAGTCAAAACAATAAGATTCTTATTTATGAAAAGCATGATATTCTAAGGCAAGGTTAACCTCTTTTACCCTTCAATCCCCTTTCATTTATAAGTTATAGGTCATTATTATAGATTACTAGTATCGAACCTGATCTCTCATTCACATTGATTAAATATAGCATTGATTTCATGGTCTTTATAAAGGTGAAGACAATGTAGGATAAGGTGGAACGTTCAGGGATATCTGAATAGCTTCGTCGTAAGTAGTTCAAGGCCAATCCATTATTCCTCTTTGTTAATCACTACTCTTTTCAATTATCTCAAACACAAAAACATATCTATTAAAGAAGAGAGGATCTATAAAATATTTCTCGAACTTTTCCGATCTATGGTCTTTCTCTTTAGGCTCGTAAAGCTTGCTATTCTGAAATACAACAAAGCAGCCCTGCTCGTCCTATAAACTCTCATCCTTTCAATGTCTTCAACCACGTCCACGCACGACAGGAAGCCTACTGTTATATTTTCACATTTACACACAGACACTAGCAGTTCCCTTTCCAAAAAGAGTATCCACAAAGAGGAGCAACAAAATATTTTCATCCCGGCGATATTTCACGGTCGGTTGCCGTCGACCTTGATGACACACTCCGCCGCTCGTATATCATTATCCTTGTCTCATTTAAGCCGGATTAGTGACGAGCGAATTCACGCGAATCGTTCCGTATTTTCGCCGCGTTAAATTTCACGTAATCGCACGCGACCCGCTTATTTTCATCTTTGTCACATGATTCGAAGGGCGCTACCGTTTGCGTACTTATCTTCAACGCTATTCGATTAATCTCAACCGATCACATGCAAAAAATCAAACAGCTTTTCTTATCGAGCTACGGAGATGGCCAAGCCATTGAATCTTTTTCCATTTTATAACGACAATCTGTGTACGTGTGTGTGTGTGTGTGTGAAGGATTCCTTTTTCTGTTATCTTCTCTCCATACTTTCACATCTTTGTATCGTCGTCATTGTTGTGCGGGGTCGGTAAGGTTAATGATATCGATATATCCATTCGATAAGAATTTGTAAGAATGGTAGATATATTTATATTCTCAGTAGATAAGGTGTACAGATTTTAGCTTTTTACATGCTGTAACTTAGACCCTACGCTTATGTCGATCCATTGAAAGTTCAAAATCCTGTACCTGAAAATTGACTCAATCGAAATACGAAATTATGTATTTGATAATTGTACATTTGATAATTATGTATCTGCTACCATACAGCTCCTCAGATCTTCTTTAGGTAGTCTACAACTATGACTAATCAATCCATTTCTACGATTTCTTTAATTTTTTATGTCATAAAGATATTATTACTTTTATTTTTGGGAACATTACATCCGGAACAAACACAATAATTTCTTCGTCCAACAAAACCTTCATCCTCACATTTATTGATTTTCATTTTCACTTATCGCTCGAAATCAATAACCTGACGTCCATCATTGGTTATTTGCCGTGGCGAACGGAAGGCCCAATAAATTCGTGGATTGCTCGAGGTATAGGTTTATTCGAGTTTGCTAAGATATTCCACGCAGCGATTACGATGCCGCTATTCAGTTGTGATTCTGCCGCCGCGTCGAATTGCCTCTACACCGGCTACTAGTACTGCTACTCTGGTTGCATTAACATCTTCGAAACTGTGCACATTTAGAGAGAGGTTTATTTGACAAATGTACAGGGTGTACGAATAGATTACTGTTGTACGATGTGGGGACTTTTTAGTAGATGGCAATATTGCGAAGTCACTAGATTGTACTTATTAACAAGGTAACACTAAATTACGGCTAAGTATACTTCGTGACGTATAGATTTGGGTATAACGTTATGTTTCAGAACGAGTTTAGAATCTATAGAATGAATTACACAATCGTATCGTGTATAAAGGTCACCCGACTACATCTGTTTCATCGACTATACTCGTACTTCAAGTTCAACGTCGTACCCTTATACACGCGCGACTACGCAAACCCATCCTTGTTTCAGTCAACTGCATAAACACACATATCGACAGATGCTCGATTCTAATCTCGCATCGACAAACGGAACGAAGACGGTAATTTCGCGGATTGTTTGTTTTCCGCGATAGATGCAGACGCAGGATGTCTTAACTGCGCCCGTAAACCTCAGCTTATCTGGAATTTATAGTAAAGCGGGTCGTTTCTTCGAGTCGACCAGCAACTTCACTCGGTACAACCATTAAACCCGGCACCAGGTAGAGCTTGCTTTCCTTGGAATGCGCCACGAGCTCAACTTCGTCGTTCCGTGGCGCTCGATGTCGCGCGTTAGGAAATACGACGCTTCGTTTTCCTCGCTCCGATCTTTTCTCCGTTGCTATCTCTATATTTGTCTCTCTCGATCACACTCAGCGTCGTGGAACTCGCCTGGGAAATAGGTTACGCTAGTCAAACAGAGAATCGCTGATCAGCGAAGATCTTTAAGTCTGGTTAACCCAGGATAAAAGAGACGACGCTGCGAGAATTATGGAGATTCGTTCTCGTCTCGCTAGGGGAAGAGATCCATTTGGCTACCGATTGCATACGATTTTTGAGTCGTTCCAATTTTCGAACGGGACACGGTCGTTGATCGATGGAAACGGTGTCGCGCGAATACATTAGGCGATAATTGCGCTTGTTAGGGTTTCTGACGAATTCCGAGTTTAGCGCTGTTACAGGACGCAAATTACTGAAGCTGTATCACCGGGTGACACTCTGTTGCTCTCTGAGTACACAATCTGGTATTAGCAAAAGAAGTATAGATTCTATTGTATTTGTGTTTGTATAAATTCTGTAACTCGTTTGTATGTAAAAAATAACTTAATAGAACCAAATGATTAACTGTTCGTCTCGTCGATGAATTATTTCTGATAGATTGAATATCATCATAAATATAGGCACGTGTATCGGTTGAAAGTTTTATATTAACAAATAAAATCGTATAAGAGTACACACTGCTGTGCCATCTCGAACGCCATCTTCTGAGCGACGAACAGTACTTGCTGTCTGAACTACGAATATGTCTTCATTCAGGTATTTTACGCTGATTTTTAACCTAACTTATGTAACATTTTGCTTGGAATCTCCGGACTTCACAACTTTCGGAACAATCGAACTTCTTACTCATAGTCGTCAGATCACTCGAGAATTTACCGAATGAGAACTTCGTACTGTGTATCGAGGACCCATAATAAAATCGACAAGACAAATTCTCATTTCAGCGTTAGCAAGCTTGTCGTAAATAATAAAAATAAAAGTAATAGTAAAAATAAAAGACACTAAAAAAGAGAAGAGGAACAACTACCATCTGAGAGAGATCCTTGGCCGATTTTTAATTAGCGCATCGTCGATATCGCGATCAGTTTCGTAATGAACGTCGACGATCGTCGCGGACGGTGATTCGGAAACGATACCGAAATGAGAGTCTGTCCTGGTCCGTGGCTAAAGAGAGCACCACTCTCGGTAATTGGGAGTGATTTGCATGCTGCGAATCTCGAATGCTTCTGTGGATCGATGCCGCAGAGTTACCAACTTCAAGTCGATCCTAAGGTCGCGTGTTTTTCTCGACAAAATTTTACATGTCTTTTGGTATGGTCTGTCTAACAGGAGCTCGTTTGGTATGATTTGTACTCGTACTTAGAAAGTATATCGATTGGTATAATTTTCACTTCAAGACTGAGATTGATCGGTATAATTTTCATTAAAAAATTGCGATTGATCGGCATATTTCTTATTTGAGAACCGAGACAAATTGGTATAATTTTCATTTGATTACCTTGAAAACCTTCGTGCGGAGCAATCATTTGTAGCGTTTGCCTTCGGTACTGTGCGAAAGCCCAGAAAAGAATATTCTTGGTTTCACAATAAAGATATTTGATTGAGTTGAACAAGTATTTTACTTGCGATATTTTACATTATATATCTTTATATATGATATGCATTTTGTGAATTTATGCACCTTTAAATTTATCATAAATACATGAAAATATGTAGTCTACTTAGTACAATGGGTAGCTTTAGATGCACACAATAGGTAAATAGCAAGTGTAGTGGTGGTTTTCATGACAGAACGCGCTCATCAGATGGCGCTCGAGACTTTTATGCAACGAGTACTTGCTTTGTTGAAATAAGTATTAGCAGAAACAGGATTATAAGTAAGATCAAAGGAATTACTCGTTTTTACATTGCATACAGAGGTCCTTTTTATCCCGTTCAGTGGTTTAATGTCGTTCCTCGAGACGGTTCCTTTCGATGGAAAATATGGCGGATATCCTAGTCCGTACGATAGTTAATTACAACCCTTAGGCTCTCTTTGACTACAAACGTTTTGTCGCGTAGAATTGTCTAGAGAGCTACTGAATGCATTACAAAGAAAGATTAATGCCTGCGATAATGGGATTTGGATGACATTTTAAAGAATAAATTACGCTCTTATGAAAGATAACATTCCAGGTTAAAATTGAAAGATATTTTTGCAGGTACTTTAAATAAATTTTTTAATTATTATGACGTAATTGCTTCCTTCGTATGTATATTGGAAATAATATTAGGAATGCCTCGTTAACTCAATTTAACATAGGAATTATAACGTAGAATTAACGAGATCTTACCTTGTTTTTCTTTCATGAATTATTCGAATTCCAGCTGATATTACTATTAAAATAGAACGAGGGCCTGGAACGGGATAATTATTCTCGAATAATATTCTCTTTCCATTTTCTCATTTATGTGACATCGAAAGAAAACCATTGTAAATAGCTCTCTTGTGGACGAAGAGTTTGATAACTTGGTTAAAACAGTTCATAAGCGTAGGACTGAAACTGGAACAGTATTTTTATATCAATCATCACGAGATATCCTGTTGATTAGATTCTCGCAAAATCATTTTCGAATATCGTAGATACTTTTGGAACAAATTACATAATTCAATGTGCATATTTTTAAGAATAGAAAGAATTAGAATAAGAAAATCTTATAATGTAATTCATTAGGATATATATATGTCTGATGGAAAATTTAGACTCAACTCAGACATCTATTTTCTTTCTTTATTAATTAATTCAAATTACCTTCCTGTCAAATAAGTGATTCCAAACTTTGAATTGTACTATATTGTACGACTTCTAGAAACCATCGAATTAGATTCTAAATGTTTAGACAAAGTTTAATAACAGAACACTCCGATCCAACTAACAATTACAGCCAATTAACAAATATATATCACAGGATCCCATTGATTACAAACTCCAGCAAACATTCTCGCCGATAAGAACACACAATAACGCGATGGGAGATCACAGGGCAAGTGTAGCAAGAAATTAATTGTTGACCAATCCTGTAATCACCTGGCCTGTGTTTACGTAACACCGAGTGATCCGCGCTTTAATCACAAATGCTATTAGTTCATTGTAATCGGGCTCGCGACGTTCGGTTGGATATGTGAGCTTGTATTTGGTCAGGTGGCTCACAGAATATCTGAGGAATCGATTTAGTTTCTACAATTGGAGAATTATGAAACTCCTATAATTGGAGAAAAATGGGAGAACTGAAATTTCCTATAAGCCTGATTAATGTAATTTATGTTTTTGTAAACTTGGAAAACACTTAAAATACCTGACAACCAAACTATATTGGATCCGCCAACTGTACGATCAAACGCACACGTCTGACGCTGGTAAGTAGGAAGTCCAGCTCTATTGCGACAAAACGAGAAATCACGTGGAGGGATAACGTCTCGAGCGCGGGCTATTCCTTGACGTTAAGGTGCGAACTTTTCTGCTTGGATTCGAGAACTTGTTTCCGGCACTGCGACAGGTTTAGTGTATTCGCCAGATCGTTGATAAGCGTGGGCCAAGTGGTACAATGCAAATGGCGCTATAAGTCGACGACGAAACGCAATATGGATAAAATGATTCCGGGGTTAACGAAAGTTATTTGAATTTCAGAGCGGCTAGATATTCGACTTGAACATAGTCCGTACTTGGTGCCTGCAGCTTCCTCGTAAAAGTTGACGTTGTATCGATTCTTGAGGTAGGACAATTCGATTTATTTTTATTTATTTTTTTGCTCCCTGAAAAAGAAATTGAAGTATGTATGACACTGGATGATTTTATATTTGTTTGTGCTTAGTTTAATTCATCAAGTAGCAAATAAACGAAGTTCAAAGGCAATTTAACCTTGTCTCCAAGCTGAAAAGGGTTTCAAAATCTTCGAAGTTCTGGGTCAAAAAATTTCGAAACTTTCAACACCTTCGAGACCTGACAAAATTTGCAAGCTTGTACGAGGCTACTAGACACAGAGGTGGAGCAAAAAGTTTCGAGACCTCTCCTGTTTTAGACTTTAACTTCAAACATTTTAAACCTACCTCACTAACTTAGTTCACTTCACATCTAACTTACTTCAGACCAAACTTACTTCACACCAACATATGTCCAAACTTCTTCGCGAGTATTAAGTAAATAATATTGTTATTTTATACTATATTATATATTATCCTGAACAGTAATGCAACGTTAAGTTCGAGTAAATTCTTTAGAAAATTCTCAATTCTGCTCAAACTCTGATTTCAATCGGATCGTTCGTATCCGTATTTTTCACTCGATACAGAGATTTCTAGAAGACATTCAAACACGTGGTGCACACCGTGACATGCTTTATATGCGGTGGAACCACCAGAACAGCGCTTTGAATAGAAAGTTCAACGTGGACAATATAAGACCCGAACAGCACTGAATATGTTAATGCTATAGTGTATGGTCTTGCTCTTTCTTCCAGTTCAGTTACATGTACTATTCTGATATTATAACAATCTTAAAAGTTTTTTAGTTTGCAATTAGAATTCGATATCAAAGTTACGATACCAAACTTCGAATCACTAGTAATCATTAGGAATCTGCACAATCTCGCTCGTACTTTCACTATCCACGCTCCTAATCCGGTGCTCGTCATAAATCGTTCGAAACTAAAATAGTGTTGGACTAACTGCCTGTGACAACCCTTAAAATGCATCGTCGCTAGCATAATACCGTATCTGAACACACCCATAAATCTTAATCTGAAAACCGTCAGCCAGAGCTCGCTATCCTTACTTGCAATACTCCTTGCAAGTACCACGTGACACGTATTTCCAAGGATTTTGGAAATTGCATCCGCATCGTCGTAAGTCTATCGAGGGTGCGGATGTAGCGATAAGGCTGCCTATAAATCCGTAGCAAGCGGGCATGAGACGAGGAGGAGGACAAGTGTGCGATGGACGAGGGAGGGGGCGGTTTTGGGGGTTGGGTTAAAGGGCGTGGGAGCATCGCGAGAACGGGACGCGAGAAACGATGGAAAAGAGAGAAGAAGAGGTAGTGGTTGGGTGACGGTTGAAGGGCTGGCGGGTGAGAAACGTGCGAGAGGGCAGAAAAAGAGGGAGAGAAACGTGGAACTGGGGCACAGTGCTATCGATGCATTCGGGCGAAACCGTACTAGCACACTCTCTCTTCCTCTTCTACTTCCTCTTTCTCTTCATCGTCGTCCTCGTTCGTCGTTCCGTTCTCGCTCTTTCGGGGCTCGGAACTATCCACCCGCGGCTCTGTTCCGCGCCGAACCAACCGTTTTCGGAACTACACCCCAACACCGTTCCCTACTACCAGTAGCACACACCAACGCCTTCGCCTCCATCGACGCGCTATAGCACCGGTATACTCGGGTCACGATGGTGCAGCAATAATACTGCATCTGGCTGGACCCTCTTATTATACATACGTACACCTGAGCGAAGCTTACGTTTGCATATCAGAGAGACAGAAGACCCGTCGACGGTTCAGCGACTTTTTTGTTTGTTCCCGGAAACGAGTGTCCAACCGTTCTCTCCAAGCTTCGGGCATAATCGATTTTGCTGGCGACCCATCGGAGAATACCTGCACTCCGCCGGGACCCGCTGCTAAGATCCTTTGCGTCGTTCGCTGAAATTCGATGCTTTTTCAACCGGCCTTCTCTCTCCTTTTCCATTGATGTTTTTTCTCCCTCTACATTTCTTTTTAGGGTTGTTTTCTGCGCTTTTGCTTTCCCCCTTCTCTTTCCTTTCCTTTGTTCCCTACATCTATAGGGTGCTTTGAAAATCGTGGTGCAGTATGGAGCACGGAGTACTCAGATTTTTGATCACTTTAGTTTTCGCATTTCTGACACCTCTATAAGTTCTGTAAACGTAGTTTATGACACGAATTATTTTTTAAAGTCTCTTTATTATCTATCAAATATTTCGATCGTTTCAGCCTTTACGGCCAATCGAGCATTTACTCTGAACTTTTCCTATTGCACCTGAACATCGCACATTTAAAACAGACACTGGCTTATCTCTTGATTGTATCTCGAACTCCCGTGAAAATAATTACTAGATTGCAACGGTACTCAATGGTAAATACCTTTGCACCGAGTAGTACAGTCGTATTTCACTCGAAACAAAAGATCGTACCGGTGCATCGAATGCCGTTAAATCTCTAATGCATCAATTAGCATTCTCTTGAATAACCTTCTCTTTCTTCTTTCTCCTTTTTTTTTTTTGTATCAAAGTTGGCTAATGCTGCACCTAGCGATTTAGCAAAGACCAATTCGAAATGAACAGGATTTCCAGCGTTCTCTGAAAACACACACGTAACACAGACGGTTCATCTTTTTTTTGACGCTTTTCAAGGATTTACGGAGTACGCGAGGTGGCAAGTTGTTAACGCTGGAATTCATATTTTCGCGCTGGAAGCCGCTATCTCCTTTACAATGCGGCAAAATGAATGCCGCTTTCGCGGCCACGTAAATTCTTCAACGTTACACTTCCTCTCCCTCGACAATGCGCTTTGGTTCCGCGTGCGCTTCAAATATTTTAAGCACGCGACAGCAGTGTCTGGATGTATACCCTGTAGGGTGATTCGGTATTGAAATACTTTTCAGCGATAAATATTAGTAGAACGCAATTGGAAGGGTTAAATGTAAACGATTGTCGTTAGTCGGAGGCACGCGTCATTCCTAGTTTATTGTAACGTACAGTTGATTTTGCATATAGTGGCTCATGGAGATATTTTAACACTTGCCATGAAAACTTATGTGAACTTAATTCTTGTTAATGAATATTAACAGTGAGTAATTTATCATCACGTCATGGGATAATTTGTCGTGTAACCGGTATTTGACTACCAAGGGGAAATTTTGAAGCGTAACGCTGATTCCTTAATGAGCTTTTAGCGTATAGAGTTTGAAAAACTGTAGCTAATGATGCTCAGTTTCTGGGGTAGGTTCGCAGTACGTGAGATATTTAAAATTAAAACACTGAACTTCTATGTATATCTTTTGAAATATCGCTACGTTTATATACAACATTTGGCGTGAACAGTAAATTTCGAGTTCATTTACAGAAGCCTTTTGTTTTTTAAATCATTGAACATATCACAAAATCTCTTTATGTTTATCGGATTTTGCTATTTCGATCGGAAGGAAATAGCAGAAGGAAAGTGGCGAATAAAAGCCAGCAGCCTACCTATCTTCGTTTCTTATTAAACTCGGTGGCTGCACGAAAGAAAGCGGAACGTTATTGCGCCCCAGCCCCTACTTCCGCGTACGAAACTAATAAATTGCATCAAAGGGACGAAATTAATTTCTTTCCAGAACGAGAAACTTTTTCGCGTTCATTTTGATTACCACTTTGAGTCGCGGTAGTTCAAAGGGGACTGCATTGTTTCTTCAATTTCACTGCCGTTGTCCAAGATAGACGAAGGAAAGAAACAATGGGAGAAGAGAGCACCACTAGGAGAGGGTATCTCCGCTATCTAACAAGCTCTTTAATCTTCATGGAATCCTGAATAAATAACTGAAGCAAAATTCGTTAGTCGAATTAAAAACGCTGTTATTGCTTGTCCGAAGTCCAGGAATGGTACAAAGCGATCTATTTTCTTTTCTTCCGCATGGCATCCGTTTCTGCTTCCTTTTGATGGCAGTCCTGTTTTCGTTTCGTGTTTTCTCACTGGACATAGTCGTTAGTTTCCTTGATGCTTTTAATTTCGTTGCATAAAATTATTCGTGAATATGTTCGGGTTAGATTTGCGAGATAAGGTATCAGTAGAATTACCATGATCAAAATATAAAAATTGTACCAAAGGAGTCAAAATAAAAGGTGTATGAAAAACAAAACACAAGAACATGTTTATACAAAAAAATCATTCGAGTATTAAATATGTATGAAATATTATTTGTCCTATTTTTGTATTCTTGGATCGTGCACGTAAGAAGTATACGTTTAGACAGTGCAATAAACACGAGCGATACAGATAAGAAAACTCTTTACTCGATACTCCTTTTCTCTTTTTCATATTGTAGTAAACTGTGAAAACTTCTTTTGTGACTTCGTAAGCGTACGATGGGACGCGTAATTTATTGAAAAGAATGGTAGGAAAAACAATTCACCGATAAAATATATCGATTCCGTCTCTCGGCTATCATGAAATACCGGTGTCTATCTCTTTCGTATCCACCGTTAATCTAATAAACCGACAAATCAACAAACTACCATCGGAATCCTTTGTTCAAACGAAGTTTCACTATCGCGCTAAAAAATGGCGCTGCCCACGTGAAAATACGGCCTCAAAAGATCGAAAGGGGCTTTGACCAAAAAAAGGAAACGTATTGGGCGACCGGTTCTCTTTCGCTGCCTCAACGAGACGCGTTCTCGCTTTCCATAGCTCGGAGAAATGTTTCAAATTTTGAGCCAAAGCGTAAACAACGATGGACCGTGACGTGGAATATCTGGACGTATGTTTGGACCGGTCAGTGTTGCAGCGTGAAGTCATAAGTCAGCCCTTTCAGTGGCTTCGATATCGTCCAAACAACAACGCGCCATGCAGAATTTCAATCTTCCAGTTTTCCACCTGTTTCTCTTGGAAACAAGAAGAACAAGAGTATTGGAAACTTGGAATTTTCTATCGCTTTGTGGTGCAATACGATTGCTAGAACAAGTTGTTCGATTCGTATGTGTACATGCATTGTTTGCGCCTTTGATGGCTTTCGTCTCTTTGAATATTGAATGTTATGGAAATTGAGTTTTGCTTTTTAAACTTGTAATTTCCTCGTTATTGTATTCTTATTGTGTTTGCAAATTTATAATCGTAGCTGCGCGACGATATGATTCATTTTAACGAGAAAGTGTGCAACTGATCGTGTCACGGCGTGATTAACGTACGAAATATTTTCATATTCATTTGTAAGTAAGACACTTTCGTTTCATATCCGATGAAGTGGAGGATTAAATTCAAATAGTAGAATGTTATATTGATAACAGAAGATCATTTTCGAATTTGGAGCATCATTCATTTCTGTTAGCACCTGCTTCCAATAATTAATAAAACCGAAACGGTCAAGTTGAAAATACTTTTGATAATTTTGGGAACTAAATTGGAGCGATCGTTGATCTAGTTTTATAATACATATATGAATATCATTAGTCCGATAATAGAACGTCATAGAAATTCAGATTATGGACTGTCAATTTTAGCAAGTTCTTGTTTTACATTGACAAAATATAATTTCAGTTTGATAAAAGCACGGTAAGCAAACTACGTTCTACGTTCATATCAACTTTCCTGATTACTTCTCAATTCACTTACCAACGAATTGGGTCTCATCCACAATGGCGCGTCCAATATATCATCAAAATCAATGAAGCCTTTCATCATCCTGATTCGAAACCATAGCCAATCACCTTGTTAGGACGATTACATAAAGATATCATCGATCTATTTATATCAACGTTATAACGTTATATTAATAACCTGCCATTTTGGCGTTTCTACAACTCCAAGAGTAAATGTCTTCTATGAGATATGAGAAAGAACGTGGTTGACAGTCAACGCGTTAAATAATATCTTGCAGCTCTCTATCATATTTATAGCATCGATATTGAATTTTCAATGGTATGTGTTTATTATTTTTAACACATAAAATTCTACCGCAATGAAAACTAAATAATAAAATATGTCAAGAGCACTCGGCAGAACCTCGCAACCGCTCTAAAATCTACCACAAATCCGCACCTATAGCAAATCCCATGATATCTCTTTCCCTATCATGCAGCTACATTCGAAGAAAGTAGCTGCACTCGTGCAGCTGCGATCTCTCGCTCGTCCGCCAATTAACGACTAAATCGTCCCAGAAATTTGATCGTCGCGATAATTTTTCGCGACCGTCCGGGGTCGCGGTGAAATTGTTATCGTTGCTCTCTCTCTCTCTCTCTTTTTTTCTCTCTCTTCAGCTCCCAGTCCAAGAAATCCCTGTCGGCCGGGTCCAATTTAATTTTATGTTTATTTCATGGTGCGACGAGCGAAAAAAAGAGAACGACGTCGACAGAGAGTATATTCTGGTCGCGAGAACGAGAGAAAATCGGAGTGAAAAAGCGAGAGAAAGAGAAGGATAGAGGTAGAATCGTCGTGGAAACGATAACGTCGCGGTAACGCGAAATGAAACCGAGCGTAAATGTATGAGAAGAGATCTCCAGCGTCCTTGTTACCCGGCGCGTCGCTGTAATTGCGTTGAAACTTCATTTGGCGCGACCGGGCCGCGATAGGGCTACGCGGTAAACGCGCGTTAAGTAGTCGAATAACAGCCGCTGGTCGCGTTAATTGTAATGTTGTCAGGTTACGCGCTGGTACGCACGATCCCGTGACAAACAGGCCCGCTTTATCGCGCTCCATTAAACTTATCCGCCTCAGACTTCGGCCACGGATATCGAACGCTGTGTGCATTTGAAATCTTGCAGGTATTATACTAATGTTATTCGAAATGAAAAGCTTTCTGGAAAGATATATGTACACACTTATGTATAGTATGTAGGTAGAATATATATTATACACTCTAGTGAAATAGTCCTATTATTTTGAAATTCTTATTTATTGTTTGTAAATTGAAAAATAAGAATGTCCTTTAAGAACCATCGCGATTATCATAAATATCATTCTTTATTATATAAATATTAAGGCATTCAGATTAATATCCTCTCAAAAATATCCTTTGTTTCGTGAACTCGATCACGTCAATAAAAGTATCTATCTTCGAGTAACGTTTCATTCGAATAATGCGGTTCTTTGAGCTATGAAAGTAGAATACCGAGATTCGTGAAGCCACGTCTATTAAATTATAGGCAGCCATTTCTCGAATATTAGGATCAGAGAGAAAGAATTTGTCGATGGTCTGAATAGCTCAATCGGGGTAGCAATCTTCCAGTAAGCCGAATATCAGTGTTCGAATACTAGATCAGCAATCTGGGTTATTTACAGCGCTACTGTAGCCCCTTTAAATCTAAAAATGAAAAAACTCGAGTGCAATTTTAATATCAGCAGTCCGTGAGATTTCAACGGTTTTTTCACTTCGTTATTACTACGGCCTGAAGCTCTGGAATTCTTGAAAAATTCGAAATACCGTCATCTCTGTATAAAACGATTGTTTTATAATGTAGATAATTCCTCTATTATTTTTCAGAAAGTTCAACGAGGTTTCTCTTGTTTCCTTTTTCTCCTGTAGCAATGCAAAAATTGAATACTGAAACGTTAATCTGTATAGCTCATGCTTGAGCTACTAATTTTGAACAAGAAATGAATAAATAAGCATTATACATTATCACATAATGAATACACGATTATTATACTTGTTTTTTTTAACATACATGCTCCGGTTTCCAATTTCTATTATCATCCCTAATTTTTTACAATTTCTGTTCTCCACCACTCTGATAAAAAAATTCTACGGAACAAAATTCTGCGAGTAAATGTAAAGAAGCATTATTTTTAGGATTGTGCAAGCTTTCTTCGAAAAACTCTCATAATGGACAGCAACGCCAAAGCTTGTACATCTACATACATATTTTGATAACAGCCTGCATAATGTGTTGCCATCGAAACAAAATTGCAATAGCTTGCTAATTAACGGATCGATAGAATGTCCACGAATTTCCGAATTAATTAACTTAAATGATGCCCATTGTTTTTTAGAACATAACCTATTTTTCGAGCATGACCATAAATTTGATCGTTCATCCAATAGGAGATTTTGCTAACGGAATATATCAGCAGGTCAATTTGTTTATTGATCGCGTGAGGATGTATCATCCGCGACCTGATTGTTTATGTATGTAATGAATAATTATTTGAGTACGAAATTAATTTAATTTTACATATATCATCCCCTTCATCGGTCGCTGTGGCGCGGCTATTTTATTTTTAATTTACAAATCTCGCGAAATTAATTCAAAGATTCGTGGGAATAAGTACGAGAATTTCAATAGTTATTACTTTATACTTGTCTATTTTGAAGATGGAAGGTTAGAAATTAAATAAATTATAATTAAACATGATATATTGGATAAATTCAAATTACAGAAGAAAAAGATTAAATAGGAAATTATCCAATGGATTACTATTGCAGCATACATATTATACGCACTGTTGAACGTGTCAGGAAACATATAATAAATTGGCAATAATAAAAATGTATGAATCCATTAAAAAGGAATTAATTGAGCGAAAGAAACGATATGTCGTGTAATATTAGTTCCAGGTCTCAGAACGTCGTCTTAAAGTACCTGCTTTTATGTAAGGGATGTCCGACCAGAAAGAATTCCTCTTCTATCTAATTTCGAATGCAAGAAAATAAATTGTTTAATCTATCGTGGACAATCTATTTTTGTCAAACTATTTCCAAACCATTCTCTGTAAGTATATTTTTGATAGATATCCTTGAATTTGTACGTATTTTACATATCGAACATTGACGCAGCCATCAAACCAAGCTCCGTTTCCTCCAGACCCAGGGAATTCATTAAATCGCCCTTTACGCACGAGGAGCTCGATCTAGAGGAAATGAGAATTCTGAATTCCACGATTCTCGACACTTCGGCCGTAAACAGACTTTCTCGGTGTGTTACCTCGAAGATTCACGGCAGAGCCGCAATAGATTCCGAGTCCAACTGCTTATGCAACGCGGATGCTCGCCCCGATTCGTAGTTTCCACTGTCTTTTTCTAGTTATACAGCAACCGATTTAAAGCACTGGATTGTACTTACTTCCGACTGGTGAATAAACGGATACCTTGGTTCATGGTCGACTTCGTGAAAGACAATTTAAAAAGATTTTGGGTTAGGTTCGGAGCAATAAGGAAGATTCCTGTTTTGCTTGAAGATCTTTGGATTCTATAGCTGAATATATACATTTTTTATTCAACAATTTCTTATTTTTTTCCTTTTTTTACGGAAATGGCAGTCATTATTCGGCAAATCTTCAAAACTGTATAATAGAACACAGAGTAACAGTAGAATTGCAAGGTCATTGAATGTAGAAACGACTTGAAATGCAGTGAACTTTGAAATGTTTAAAACAGTTTCTAATTTTCGAGACAGAATGACTTGCAGATCCAGCAGCTTTTACTGCTATAAATATAGAGCATTTAAAGTCGATAAAATATAAAGTGTTTTATGCAACTACGCGGTGCTATATCTTTGAGACATTGACTTGTTAATAACTTTCTGGCGCACAATACATCGACCTGTTTCGACGACAAGGGTACAATTGAACGATATTGTACCGTATCGAGGAACGGTTCGGAATTGACACGAGTGAGACGCGAAATATGGGCCGCGACTTCAGTCGGGAAAATTAGTTAGCTTTCGTCTAGAGGATAGAGATGAGAGGGTTGGGTAAGGATCGTTTTCGAGCGCATAGCTATCGACTGGAGACCTCGATACCGAGTTAATACTAGAAATGCCAAACGATCGAATCGAACTCCTCGGCGAAATGCTTGCATCTCTGAGTCGAAATTGGCACGGATGTCCGACATCTCATAAGCCGGATCCTCTAGTGAAATGTATGCTATCGTGGCATTCGGAACCACGACCCTCGACGCCGTAATTATCTTTGATGGCGCGCCGAATCGCTGCCATGCTAATTGTTCGCGTTTCGTGCCTTGGGACGAAGATTCATATGCACCCCACGCTTCTAACGATATGTCGATTAATCAAAAAATCACGCTGCATCAACGACCTAGCAGATTGGAAAAAAATTAAATTGAAATTGAAGCCTTGTTCGGGTCAACTTGCTTCAGTCCAAATTTCTGTCCATATAAGTCAAGTTAATTTACTTGGATAGTTATTGAAGTCAGTTCACTGGAATTCAAGTTGTTTGATTCTTGGTGACTTCAACAGCGTCAAAGAAGGTAACGTTCGTTGAAATATCAATAACAATGACAATCAGGAATAGTACGAGTGAACGCGAAATTCATATTGTTCAAGACGTATTTCGAGTTTTAGAAAATAGAAACCAATAGCATTAAGTAACAACATGAAATGTACGGGTCAAGTAAAATAAGCTCAGGTTAGATCAGACCAAGTGAGTGATAATACGAATCATAGAATATTATTATATATCGATAGAATAAAATGTGAGATAGATCATCGAAGACAAAAATAAAAAAGATAAAGTAAAACATCATTAATGTTTGACATAGGGAAAGATTCTATGCTTTTAGAGCGATTGATCTATGCCGCCTACGAACCTGTCGATTTTTCGCGTATAACAAAAGTTTTCTCAACACCTTCGATGGTAATTTACATAGTAAAAGCTCACAATTTACATAGTATAAAGCTGTAGTTTGATCGATCATCAGCCATTGATGTAGCACAAGCTTGCGTCATATAAATCCACATTTTAAAAGTCTTTTAGTAAAAGTAGGACGATAATGTAGATATAGAATTTGTGCAAATTTTTTGGTAGAAAACTTCTGGCACAGTAGTACAAGAAGACATAGTGTTTTTATTGGAGGCACCTAACGAGGAATTCGTCCTAATTTTCTCTTAAATTTCCTACGACTCTACTTACATTAGCGAGCAAAAGTTTGGAAGCACTACGTGTTCCACGAATCCAGAAATTTTAAAAAATAGCCAGTTTAATTCTCCTATGTTGGAAAACTTTCGAGCATATATTTAGAAATATTTAAATTTTTACTTTAGACAATGAACGTCAATATAGCCACAATCGATTCTTAATTTTTGGTTAATAGTGTATGTTCGTGGAATTTAAGAGTTTCGAATTCTTGAGATTTTATAGAATTGCCATAAATTTAACCGAATGGGTAAGGAGACTAAAAATTGGCACGACGACAAGAATTCGGATAGTTGAATTCAAAAGTTGGCGAGTGCATAGGGATTAAATGTTTCTCACGTTGCTACTTTTAAAGTTCAAAACTTTGCTTCGCAAAGGTCCAGTTCCAAAGTTCAGGCGTTTCAATCAACGTAATTCGAAAGTCTCTATGTATAGTTTTAGAACTCCGATGATTCGCATATTTTGGCTCTCTTTTTGGCTCCGAGCACCGTTTCGATATTGTCTTTAACTATATCAACGATTCGTCCGAAAAGGAAGATACAAATTACAAGCTGTAATTGAAATAAATGACCGAATATAGCATACAACAGAATTGTTAATACTGTGAAAATTTATTTTGAGCTTCTCTGTTAGTTTACCAAACGACGCGATATTATTTCGTAACAGTAAGTTCCAACAATATCTCACAGCATCCGACATTTTCTCTTCACAATCTGTATGAAAGTTAACAACCAACAAAAGTTCGAAATTACCAAGAAGACGTTGAATTTTAACAAGTTCTGCGAAATTTCGCCGGCTTCTTCTCTCCTTGCACTTTTACCCACGATTGATCGACATACATCCCGGAAGTGCTCGACGCTGTATTATTCCTGGGGCAGAAAATGGGGCAAAGATAACGCTGGAAACAAAGTTTGTTCCTTCGATTTTGAATAATAAAGCCGCCCGGCGCTCGCTCGAATTCGATGAACAATGGACGCCTATTTATTTATGTAACGGTGAACTAATTAACGCAGTATGCCAGCCTTGTTATGACTAACGTGGATCGCGACTGTAGCGACGAGTGGCGTCGAGTGTTATAATCGTCATTAGTGGACAAACGCTTCCGATAACGTCGTTGCACACTATTTGCGATCACGAAACTATGTTTGCTGTCTTTCAGAATCGATTCATGCCGAATAAATGATTGATGATACTTCGCATCGTTACATTTGAAGTTCAGACATCTATTGATTGGGAATGGTATTAATTAATTTTCAACGTGATAGATATGATCTTGAGATTTTTATTTGTAGAAAATTATAACTTAAGTATAATTGATTGGGAATTGATGTCTGTGTATGGATATTGGGTTATTAGTCAATAATATTTGAAAACAAGCATTGGAAGATTAATTATCAATACTACGAAAAAAGATCAACGATTGCTATGATTTTTTTCTTATTGAGGAATTCCTTTGCCTCAAAATCGGTACGATGTATCATAGGATTCGTGATAGTTAAAGTAAATTGAAAGAAAGTGACGTTCGTTTTAGCAATAAATATTCTGCAAAACACGTATCAAATATTCGTAACAGTTCAATAACGAGCGACTAGGATCGCCCATATGAACGAAAGAGTAAAAAAAAAATTTGTGCTTTATGAAATTGAATTATGGAGAAAATTCGGGTTTTTTTATTGACTACAAAAATGACAAATGTCGCGTGCAAAATAAAAAACGCGTATAACAGATGATGAGGGGATTAATTTCGCTCCCTGGTGTTTTATCGGCAGTATGCATTTTCTCGAAAGTTAGCTTTGTTCGCGTTGTAAATAAATAAATCGATCATTTTTTCGCGATGGAAATCGTAATCGGTTAGAGCTGACAGTTTCATTTTTAATCGACAGGAATGAGCCATGCATTCGATATCGATTTGACAACAAGTACTTGTAATTTCGTAATTTCCACGTGCAGCTCCGATAAAGAATTCAGGTTTGTAATTAAACAGAACGCTGACCCAGATATGAATTGAAACGTTCATATCCCTTTGTATCGTTTCGATCGGAAGTCAAATATTTCGAGTTCAGCATTCGATACCAATCGCCTCCGAAACGTTCCTTTCATTTTTCTAGTATTTTACGCGCTGAATTTCGCTCGATTTCAACCAAACAACGGCGATTATGGAATTACAGTAATCGTTGAATTTATGTTCCACGCAATTCGCTTTTATCGAGATAGTTGCAATACAAAGCAACTCTTCATTTAAAAATAGCCATAAATAAATAAATAAATGAAAAGGTCGTGAACAATAAAAAAGTTCGTGTAAAAAAAAGATGATTTTAAATACATGTAGATAATTTTTGTTGATCCTTAAAAAATGACGTTATTATTGACATATTAAATCATTTATTAGTATACCTGTATGCATCATAATAATCTGCCTTCTTAAAATTTTAAACATTCCATTTGTAATTAACAAAATAGTAACATTTATGACAAAGAGATACAGCTAATACATAGCAAACAGCGAATAGTCGCCTGTTGGAATTTTCTTCAAAAGTTGGAGGTCTCGTTCGAAATATCCGACATCACAAATAACTTGAACGAAACTCCGGGATTTATCGACCAAAATTGAGTAGCTGGTAACTGTAAAACGAATTTCGCGTCTCATACGAGGAAAAAGAATCCGTCTATTAGATTGGTTGACCGGGTTACAAAGCTAGATCTATCCAGGCCATCGACGAATGCTTCTCCGTAAGCCTAATGTTCTAAAACTATCACAACTTGCACTCAGAAATCTTTAGGCGAAGCCACTCCTCCGGCTACCTCATGAATATCGCAACATCAACGAATATTGCGAACGCAACGAAACGACTTACGAGATTCCTGCCATGAATAATCGATGTAACGCGATAGCGTTTCGTCCGCGAATCCAACAAGCCTTCTACGTTGTGTCATTATTCATGTGTTATAGATGCAAATGTCTAAAAAGTGGATCACCGGAATACTCTAAAATATTTCCCAAGTAATTTATAAAAATAGAATAATTTCAATTCTATTCGAACTCGACAATTTATACATTATTAAATCGATTATGAATAAAATTAAAAGGCAACGTAAAACACACTACGTACTGTAATATAAATTGCAGTTATTATTACAAAATATAGAACGCTCTATATTAGTCTTAACAAACTCGCAGCAACTTGCCAAAGCTTAGATCTAAGAAAAAAGGAAAAAAAAAATTAAACAATACTTGATCTAGTCTCTAAAAATAACAAGTATCCAATGATATCACTCCGGATTACGTACATGATTCAGAAAGATTATTGAAAAATTAAAATCAAGCGACTTAGACAGTACACGTCAGGATCAGGAAACACAGGATAGGTTAAAGACCGGGACGTATAATCGCACATCTATCGAGCAACTATCCGGCCGTCTTACTCGCGTGACGCGTGTACTTAGCGGTCGTGTGCAGAATATATATTGCATCGATGAACAGCGGAGGATGTCTCGACGTAGGGTTACGCTGGGCTACGCGTCGCGCGAGGCAAGTTGAGGCAATTGTCTGTAAATGATGAATGTCTGCGAGGTGGTCTAGGAACCGCGGATGTTACATATATACCGGGAGTTACCGGGATCAAATGACAATTACCACCGCAGAACGCCCGGTTGGACAATGACGTATGCGCCGTTCCCGTGCGATGTTTGGCCCGCCAGCGGCGTCAGCCCCGTATTCTAACCTAGAACAAAGGATAATGCATGTACTTCGCGCTGCTAACAGGACGAAACGATGCCGACGGCTACGCCGGAAACAGCCTGTGCCTGGAAAACGACGTAGCTTCATTTCCACGGACTTTCACCTTGTGTCTCCCCTCACCGATCCTCTTGGAACCGATTATACTTATATATACTGCTTCGTCTAAATCGATCCTTCTATGTATGTCTTCGAAGCTGTTCGTTTGGAAAATCAATCTTAAAATTAAATTTAGATGTAACTTGCGAGTGAAATGGAAAAATTTCCAGGGATTTTGGACACTTGAAAAATATATGCGGATGCTATATAGGGAGGTATAAATTAATAATTTATTGACAGTCTAATGCTTTCTAATTTCAGGCAGACGTTCTTTTTCAAGAATTCGTCTGATCGGCAGTTAAAATATTCAGTTAATTATCCGATAGTAGGAATGCAACATGCATTCTAAATATATGTTATTTTTTAATTCCGATGGATATAACTTATAAAAGTCGATACGAGATTATAGTTCATCGTATAAATAGATATAGCGTGTCTATTCATTATTTAGAAAATCTGTGATTTTAGATAATTCTCGACGATTTTTCATTCTTACTTCGCAAATAAAACTTGCTCCTATATAAAGATGGTCTTAAAAACGTGATAATTGGTCGGCAGCAAGACCGGTGAATAAAAAGTCGTTTCAATTCTTTATCCTGAAGCTTTGACCAAGAATACCCCAGAGTTAAAATCTTGAATCAATTAACCTCGTAACCATTGTATATGCAGTAGATTAATGAAGAATTTTTTTTTCAGCGACATTTGATTAGCGATCTATGAAAATTTCGACAATAGTCCGGAACATATGTGATAAAGTGTTTTAAACAGGATTTTCGTAATAGATGGCCTGCCGAGATTTCAGAAATGGCAGAGCGTGGATGAAGTTAAGGAAATTGAGTGACGTTGAATAATGAAGAGTATTTATAAAGCTCTCGAAATTTATGTCGTGTGTATCTGTATCTTGCTATCTGTAATTTTTCAATGTAACTCTTCGTCGGTAACGCGGTGCTTCATGGAAACACGTTTTTCACACAACGCAAATGAAAATTACCGAGTGTTAACCATAAAAAATACGAAACATACTTTCACCTTGCGGTTAATAACATTAAAAATTTGACGAATATCAATGAGCTCTTTGATTAGATTTAAAACTAGTGTCGTATTTTTATTCAAGAGTTAATGAGGAGGTTAATTTTGAAAAATAAATGGATATTCAGCGAATAGATTATTCATACGATTCTAATGCCATCGATCTTTTTCTAATGAAATGTATCTTCGTTCATATTTTCGTAGAATATAAATTGGTAGAATTATTGATATAATCAAACGAATTGAACCATAGTTGAAACGTAATTTCTAGATAGAAACGTCGCAATTTTACTAGCTATCAAATTTTTCTTTTTTTTCCGTATCGCGTTTTATACATTTTATATATGAAACTTCTTCGTAGTGTAAATAAAATACCATTCATGATCAATTTTCGAAACATTTCGATTATGCTCGAGTTCCTCTGGAAACTTCGTAGCTGTCGAATCGCCCGAAACACGAAGTTAATTTTTAGCGAAATGTACGATCATCTTTTGGGATGGCGGCTTTGACAACGGTTTTCAATAATTACCGCATGCCGTTTTTGAAATAGCCAAAATCGAATATAATTCGGTATTTGGAGCTGTTGCGAATCCGTAGCGCGTTTATAATTGTCGATTCAGTAAAAAATTCTCGCATGATTTCTTTCGCATATTTGCGTTTGTTACTTTTTGAAAGTCGAGTTAACGCTGGGTAAGAATTGTAAAATGACGAAAAATTGAACGTCCAGATTGTTTTCTATCACAAAGTACATTTTGTGCAATTCGATTTAGAAAAATGTTAAATTATCTTTGTACCAATTGCCAACACGAATAATATCGCTGTAAATATATTGTATGTAATATCGTTGTTAATATATTGTATGAGAATATGGAAAAAATATATTTCACCTAAAAAAGTATCGATGAAAAGTTATATTATTGACATTTTGTTCGAACAAAAATTCAGTCAATTTGGAGCAGTTCATCGGTCTTTTCTACGAAAGGAAGTAATAGAGCGGTAAAACAGTTAAAACATAGATTCTTTCTAGGACAATCAGTTCCATAATTTTTTATTGCAAAGGAATCAAATTAAGCTCCATTCCAACGAATTCCAGGTTACCAATTGAATATCCTTTGGCACGATGGTGGTTCTTTTCAAACGGTTGGTAGGAAGGTCCATATTCTCAAAGGGTTCGGCGAGAGATCTTTTCCAGTTTCTTGGAAAATGATCACCGCTTTCGGAAATAGAGATCGGTTCTGAAGTTACATAGCTGTAGGTACGAAAGCGTCGTTGAATCGGTAATTTCCGTATCCAAAGTTAGAGATCTGTTTATGCATAATTTTTACAAAGATTATTGTTGTCTCCTTAATAAAAAAGAACTTGAAGTAATAACAGAATTGTATTCTTTCCTGAAAAACAAAATACATATAAGTATAAATATAAAGAACGACAAATGTCAAGATTATTTTCCTACGAAATTTCAATATAAGAAAGTCATTTATTTACGGTAGGGCATGTATAATTTTCTGAAGAACGAACGATTTCTATCACTTTGCCGAAGGGAGATCTTCCACGGAACAGAGAGCCCGAGTGGTTCTTCGATTCATTTAAAATTTGTTTTCAATAATTCAGCCTGGTGAGCTCGAACGACGCGACAGCTAGGAAAGAGATGGAGGAGGCGGAGGAAAAGCAGAGTTTCATTGGGATCGAGTTTAATTCACGAAGGAGAGTGGCAGGTATTAAGTAACGAAATTAATCAGTCTTAGGTGCGTCGACGTAATTCGACTATTTCATCCTGAATCGATATGAATATCAAATCATAGCCAGCTCGATGAGTAATTTACGAACGCGAAGCTACCGATCTCTCATGTGTTGCCTTATAGTCTCGATATTCGAAATTACACAAATGTAAATGAAATTTTATTTACGAAACAAGCACATAGATCTCTTGCTTGTATCAATTCAAATAGTAATCATCTTTGTAACAAAAGTATTCATTGTTACACTAGCATTTAGTTACACTAGTTTATCTACTAATAAACAATTACATCTTCTCTGAACTGTTTCTCCAGCATCTACTTGTAAACTGAGACGAATAAAAGCGACGAACAAATTCCTGATGAAATTCACGAAACGTAGCACGCAGAATTAAAGATGTTATATCGAGTTCGAGCGGGTGGCTCGTTAAAGGTTATTTATCTGGGAGCTTTTTTTTTGCACTGGATGGCGCAAGCTCGTGCGCAAGCAGATTGATACGGTCTCCTTTTTCGATATCGTCGCTCGTATATCAACTTCTATTCAATCAACGTATCTTGTTCTAAGCTGGGATACAAACCCACCTTAAGCACCAATCGCGGTGGTTGAACTTGATAGATGGTTTCAATTCATGGACGCGCGAGAATACTGGCAGAAGGATCTAAAAATTTGGCCGACGACAAACGCATAAAGCATTCATAATCTTCCGATACATCAATCAAACACGTCGATCGGCTTTGCACCCCATACACATCTACCGATATAATCATAGAACAATTTTGCGTAATCCACAATTTGAGGTGCAAGTTCTACAAATACTTTAATATTTTTTATGCAATGCACATGTATTGTCTCATCTATTGTTTGTTTCTTGTTCACAAAATTTTCTGTCTGGTATCTGTACAATATTTTAATCCATTAAGCAGAAAAATCATTTGTCTTAGCATCGAGATCGTTTATCTACCTTATGTTAAGTGTCATCGTACATTCAATGATTTTGCGTTAATAATAAATGAACTACTGTTTGTATTTGAAACTTTACGTTACGACGATATTAAATTAGATGTTGCAGGAAGCAAAGCTTCAAACTGAATTTGATCATCTTCCAACTGGATCGTCTTCAGGTTCCGTAAAATATGAACGGTTAGATTATTCACAACCTGTAAGGGAAAGTGTTAGTATCTGCCAAATAGACGCTTTACATGACAAACAAAGGATGGTACAGCTCTTCTACGCCATTAATTTAACAGTGGCGGAGTAATAAACACACATAAGGGTCTGAACACCCTCTTACGGTACGTTAACCTCGAGTATCGCTTGTCCTAATAATTCATATCTTGTTACGTTCCTAACTAGTATATCTAGAATGCACGCTGATTGCACGTTATTTTCATTAGACTGATTAATTTTAACGATGTTCGTATCTTATAACCATTAACTTAAATTATTCTTAAATTAATATTCACAGAATAGAAAGAAACTTTCTTTGAATACCATATATTCAGAATATTTGTTCTATGCTGAATTTATATATTCTCCTCTCTCCCCCCCTCCTATACAATTCTATAACTATTTTTTAAAATATATTAAAATCCAATCTCAACTCCATCCTTAAAATATTACACTAAAACACGACGCTCGGTATTAATCGCCAGCATGGTGGAAAAATACGCGGGAACAAAAGTTAGCAGAACAACAGTATGGTCGATCCTGCGTTCATGGCCCCTAAATTTCACGGGGACGCGATTTTATCCCGTATTAATCCCGCGGATGGCAAGCTGTCGTACTCTTCACGCGGCTAGCGCGCTCCGTTTGCAACATATTGCAAATCCATTACGAGCGGCGTGCTTTGGCTCGTAAAGTTTATCGCGTTATCCATGGTCAGGCGTGCCCGAAATGCACGCGCAATATTCCTGTCGTGGAGTGCATTTCTATGCAGCCGTTCCCCATAAAAGTGAAAAACTTCCCTTTCAAAGTATCCGTAAAATTCCACGGCCGTTATACACTGGCCAGTGAACGCGCGATGGCGTCTATACCGCTATGGTTTTGTTTCGCTCCGCTCTCGATTATCTATGCGTTTACGTGAATCACCCAACCGTTCATATTCACTGTGCTGAACGGTTATTAGAAGAGTGATTTTGTTGCGTGTTTATCATAGACTTGGTTGTCAATATTTTGTTGAAAAATTGTCCTCTTCTTTTTAACGTTTAATGGCCTCGGATTTTTTGAAATATTTTCTGTAATTGATTTTATACCTTTTCATTTTATTTTACTTAGACAATATAAGTATTTAGAAAAATATAAGAATTCTTAGGACAACTTGGATCTTTAATGACGTTTTAATGTCCGATATAAATCATGAACTTTGTATCACATTTTATAATAAAATTAGTGTAGTAAAATTTTTGCTAAGTATCAAATTATATAATGTTTCCTTTAACGATCGCTTTCCCCGTTTTGAAACAAATATAGTAACTGCCCTAAGTCTGCTGAGCGAGGCTGAGACATTTGTAATCCAAAAGTAAAACGGTGAATGCGAAAAGCCTGAATCAACACGAAGTGCTAACAACGTCGGATTGTCTGTGAAACACTTCGATCTGGAACGCGCGATAAACGCGCTCGATCTAATCCATTAGCGGCAACGCGAAACTAGCACGCGCATCCGTAAAATAAGACTGTCTTCCAGTCGAACGTCACTGGATCGTGTTCGGTCCCGAGTTTTCTTTATTTATTTCTCTCCGTCTCCTTCTTTTCTTTTTTTGCTTTTTTTTAAAAGGATCCGCGGATCGGTTTCTTCCGATGCGCGGGTGATGTTCTTCGGTTGACCTATTTCTAAATCCCAGTCACAACGGTGACAGAGAGATCTGGGATCGTCAAAGAGCATCGAGAGTATCCGAAGATTCGAAATCCAGATGGATGAGCATGCAGATAGCCGGATCGAATGTGATGGCGTACAAAAAGATAGTGTTGACCACTGATAGAGACGTGGGCAGAAGTAGGGAAAGAAATAAGGTGAAGGAAAAGAAAGAGGGAATCGATGGGGCAGAGGGAATAGACATCAGGGAGTAGACAGTACTCTGCATTTTATCCGGATAGATAGAGTTGTTTCAGGTAGAGGAAACTTACGTTGGTAGCTTCTGTTGCGTATACCAACATGCGAAATGAAACAGGTACTTGAAGAAAGATATTAAAATTTTATTTGATATTATAATATTAAATAATGATATAATAAGAATGGGTGTAATTTTCAAAGAGAAAATCTAATGCCAGAGAAAATCATTCGCACGCTTTACGATAAAATTGTCATTGTGGCAAATAAATTCCCAATGATGGTTAAAGACTTAATCAATTCAATTTATAGAGTTCATCAGTTTGTCACCTGAAAGGCGTAATTAAGCCACCGAAATTTTGAAGAAGGTTTGTGACAGATTTTTCATATAGATCGTGACTGAACACGATGTACGGCTAGGATCATTGACAGAAAGTCAGTTTCGAAAGATAGCTAGGATGTTGAGGAAAGATAGGTTTGACAATGAACAGTCCTCCAACATCGGTATGTTGGAATATTAAAGTGGTAGTGAAAAATGTACATTTTTGGAGGATAGACAGGTATACGTAGACAAGATAATATTCCGGGTTTTGTGCAAGTTTTCCAATATTTCTGACAACGCGATATTTCACTTCCTAGGAACGTTTCTCTATGGTGCACAACGTCCAATAGTTAGAGGTTCCTAGACCTTTGACGTCATTCATATTACACTGTCTACACTCCATGAGTTCTGTACGCGAACAATGTAGCGGACAATTTGACAGCATACCGACAGATCTTGCTTCGAGAAATTTCAAACTGTTAATCCAGAAACTATTATAGTTATTCTTGTCTGTCCATTAAGAATAATTATCATTCGTAGAAATTGTCAAATTACGCTATCAATTAAATTTCTAAAATATCTTCCAACATGTAGATTACTATAGTACTGACAGTAATAATTGCATTACAATCGTCAGAAATAAAATTATTCCTACTAGTCGCGCAGATTGCCAATATTTCGAACGTAAACGTTCATTTATTCAGAAACTTCCTCTATCTTTAATATATCGTTATGTTAGTATTAAAATTAGATTGTCACGAACATACATGTCACATTCTGCACGAATTAAAGCGAATTAATTAACCTTTGTGAAATTTTGACTTTGTGCCCAAAAATAGTTCCTAATTTAATACATTTCCTGTAACATGGTTTACATCGTTCGGATATTCGGATGTTTAGTATAAAATCAGAATCACGTAGGTATCGGTAACTCTACAAAGTAGCCAATTTTTATTTTTGTTTCATTATAATCTCCTAAACTATTTGTTACCCGAAAAGATGTTTTAAATGAAACTTACTATGTTTTGAAGGAGATATCTTACGATGAACACTTTTATCTAGGCTAAAGTACCATTTATGATCGTTTGATGTCCAACTTTTCTGTAGGTTCAAAAAATGTTCCTTATCTTTTGCGTTCGCAAGAAGAATCCGAGTGTCAATACATTGATTTATTCTGTCCCTGAATGGTAGTTCTACCTCTTCGGAAGTTACCCTGGTAAACATGAGTATCGATAAATCGTATCGTTGGTGTGAGTTTACGTCACATTTATGACCATACCGACAAATTTCTATGGCGAGAAAAATCTTACAGCAGTTCAGTGAAGCTAGACATCGAATGCTCGTAAATTACCTTGAATGACTTCGAAAGACCCATATGTCCTGTGTCAATGAAGTCGTTTCGAAGCGATACGGTTCTATTAAAAGAAAAAGACTTTGAAATTTTGAAGGTACATTCGTTTAAATTATCTCTTTTTTTTATAATTTAAGCTACTACTAGGCAAAATTTAAATTGTCTTAAAAGGGAATACCGATCTTTTCCATTACAATTATATTTGTTAGCAGTATGTACTTTTTGCTTCCTGTTTTGTTAATAATCCGAGGATTAAAAAAATCTTAATAAAATAAACGTGGAAAGATTCTTCAACTTCCCTTAGGATCGGAAACTTGCACTAATGATATCCATTAATAAAATAATTTAACTTCTGCAAGCGTCGGTAAACATTTCAGCCTCTACAAACATTGTCATACGCATAATTCAACACAACGACCCCTGGACAGAGAGGAATCAGTAGGAGGATCGTCAAGTCGATTCCTCAGCTCCCTAGCTGACACCGCGATCCGTCATTTACGAGCAATTAGATGCTTCGAGTAGTATATGGCCGAATGGAGCATCGTCTATACGGGGAAGCTTCTACTTATCTATCGGCCATTCGATCCCCGGCGTGCCAGTATTATCAATCTAGTAAGCATATCGTGGCTGGGCAGTCCTAGCCTGTACCACCTATCAACCTAATCTACTTGCCTGGCTATATGCGTGTCTGTACGGTGCAAACATCGCCATTGTATCTATCTGTTGAACTGCAGTGCGGCTATACTCAGGATAATAGCATCGAAAATGATTCTATTCTCGGAAATAATAGCATGGTCGCACGCCCCATAACATCCAGTCAGAGGGCGTCAACTTCACAGAGTCATACGCCGGTTTTGTTACGATGTGTGCACTTTTAACGTTAATTATTCGTCATTGCGATTCCTGTACATCTTCCCTTCTAAGAATAGACAGCATTAGGGGACATTGTTTCTTGATACAACCATTCTGGTGGTTGTGTCTTGGCACGTTCACAACACAGAAACAGGATTGGAATATGTGCTATAAGGACTTGACGATTTGACAAGTACCAACCGATGCTGCAGTATAAAGTACACTGATAATTCTCGTACTTCATTCGCTTTACACGAGCATACTCGGCTTCCCATATTATTTGCCCGCGCCTGTCATAATTAACGTAATATCACCGAATACCCAATATCATCTCTACCCTATATATTCGCGATCAAGCAGTTCCGCAGCCACAAATCAAACCCCTAACCTGTAAGCCCTAATCGCACCAAAATCCAACACAAACAAAGCTAATACCAGGCGATTAAAACAAATCACTCGCATCTCCATACGTGCATACACAGGATGTACAATTTCAGTATATACAAAAGCGTTAGCTGGTCGAACGATACGAATCAATTGTCGCACGGTCACGTCTGATACGCGTCTGCTTTGACGCAAAAGGTTGGTGAAGTCTGACAGTGGCGCAGCCGAGCACACCGGCATTCTAATTACCGACAATAGAGTAGGGACCAATTCGAAAGGGGATAGAAACTGTATTACTGACAATGGGGTAGATATGCGCGACGCCGGCACGTACTGGTCGGAGTTCGTTTGTTTCGACAAATGGAATTGGTAACAGGATTATGACCATTACCTCTTTGCATCGCAACTACTGTTGCCTCATGCGTCTGCTTTCACTTGCTTTTGCTAATACAGCCGTTATTGCATCTGTCGCCACTGTCCTTTGTACAATCGACGCAACGTATGCATCAAAGTGATCTCTGATGATCGGTGACAATTCACTTAGCCAAGAATTTATGTTAATTCTTCGCGATTAAAAAAATTGTCATTTACCTTCGCGCGGATAAGTAAATTATATAGGTTAATTAAAAATTATATTCACTATTTAAACAGTAGATTCATATTTCTTAATATCTTCAAGAGTATGAATATATCTCCTGTGTAATTATAAAGAACAACAAATATTACCATGTAGCATCCACAGCTCTTTGAAACGATTAAGCAGAAGATATAATAAACGATTATATTTTATACCGCGATGAATATTACGATGCGCGGTAGCTCATTTTAATTCCTTATTATAGCTCGGGTATAATCGCTCACACGTCGTTTGGCTTACGAAGTAAAGTTTCACTCATAAATCACCGCGAGGATACGCGAGAAAGTAGCCTGTACAGAATATAGGTAGAGGAATCCATTTACCATGTTTCGACACGATACTCGCGGAACAAATTGATTTACCGGTTCGTGTAATCGCTCCGAGTGAATTGCGTTTAGTCCAAGCATCCTTAATTTTCCTTTCAAATCCATGTAAATTCCAACTTTTCTTCCACCTTGAAAAAATAGATCGAACGTCTTTTAACGTATTCTAAAAAACATATTTTCAAAGAGTACGTGTAAGAGAAATTGATGTCAAACTCATCCTTCCTTTCAATTTTCCTGCGCTTCGTATTATATTTTCCACTCTATATATCATTCAACTTTTAGACATGCTGCTTAACTAAACTCAACGAGCAACAGATTTTCGATATTCTATCAAGTAGATTTCAGGTTTTCGTGAGAGGAAACTTAAAATTTTCGTCAATATAAAAGTACGAAAAAAAGAAAGTAGAAAAAATGAAGCAAGAAAACACCGAAAACATAGTTTTTATAGTTTTCGATTTTATTTCATTGGAAACGGCTCTTTAAAAGACCTCTTCTATTTTCAAGGAGTGAAAGGAATGGTACTCTCGCTTTACACGGAAGTATCGACATCGAAACTTCATTAGCTTACCTGATTCGGCGGGATTGTTTCACTTTGGTTCGAGAGAAATTCGCTAGCAAAGTCACAAAGTCCGCGAATTAAGGGCTCGTTAAATAGCACGGCTTCTCGCTCATTACTTAGCCGCGTACGCTAATCTCCTTTTCCGGATGTGGACGATTCGCCGACTTAACTTGCGTTCGTAAACTACGTTGCATTACAAGTCGATTTCGAACACCCCTGAATCTTCTTTTCGCCCAGGGGAAATTTACAGACTCCGCTTTTACCTCTGAGCGCATCGCTGTTTCGCTTTAACGCCGAGTACTCAGACAAATTTTACGGAAATAGAGTTCCCCGGACGCATCATTATCGAGATGTTCCATTCGAACGAAATTATCGACATACGTGGAAAATGTTGCTCGTATAAAGTTATCAGCCAAGAGTAATGAAGGATTTAATGATATGAACGGATTTTCATTCGTTAGTGTCACTATGGATACTTCCGTAGTTGCTTAAAGTATTTTCTTTTTTTATTAATAACTGTTTGGAAAATTTCAAATTTTTTACGTATTTTGAATACATGCAGCGCGTCTCATTATTGTTACCATTATTGTTCTAAGTTTCTATACGTCATAACCTGAATCACGCAGCAGATTATTTCAATTTACAAAACTAACTACAGGTACACGGAACTTCCGAACGACCAAAAAGAACAATTAAAGGCATTAATCTGATAACTGAGTTTACCAAATGCCGACAATACACGCGTATCTCAGAAACGAACTTTCCAACATATACGTCCGATGCGAGTGCTCCAGTAAACGTTAAGTATGAATGACAAGTGTTTAGGAAACTGCATGGCCAAGTAATCAGCGTACCATTGTATCCAGAAACCGCGAGCATAGAAATTTCGATCGTAACTCATCTCTCGTTTGCAAACACTGGCCCAACTTTTCCCGGTCGGAATTTCGCGACAAAGCAACAAGGACAACAAGGGCGAGAGCCGGTCGTCCGACTGACTTCATCGGAGGGAAACGTCTACGTACGTAGGTTCACCTGAACGTGTCGTTTTAATTCACGTATCAAATGGTAATTCTGGATCGGTGGCGTGTCTGAGAGTATCGGCGGAATGCAGGCAACGACGCAGGTGGAAAGCGACTCTGGCAAGCGTATATAGGACGTTCGTAGGCAGATAGCGCACAAGCAGCAGCGGCAGCTAATGAAGATGTTTGTCAATACTGGCACGTTACCGTATGCCGTAACTGTTACTCTCTCTCTCTCTCTCTCTCTCCCTCTCTCTCTCACACACCCCTAGTTTGCTGTCTATATCGTCTTTCCTCTGACACGTATTCGTGTAACAGCGCGTAAGTGTTTGTATCGGTCTGTGTATGGCTTTGTATATGCATATACATATATATGGAGCGATACACGTGTAGGTCAGCGAGCAGGTCGAGCATGGCTCGGTATAAGCGCACATAGGTTCTTCGTTAACCCGATGGTGCTTAAGCTCGTTGGAGTAGGCAAGACGTGCTTCGTTACAGTTAATATCGAGTTATAACCGAATCATACCGCGTTACACCGAGTTAAATCTTACTTAGGCGAGCCTGACGTTACTCACCGACAATTATCTCGGGCTCGAGGCAAACTTGAGACGAGGCCAACTTGCGACGAGACTGTAGCGTACCAGCGGATTTTCTTGCAGTGACACTCGTCCGCGCGCAACTGCGAGCACCGTTTTGTTTACGCGATGTTGCGCTGGACGACGCGAGAGACCACGGGATACCGGTTTTAATCTTGGGATTTCATTTGAACCGCGACGAGAGTTTTCTTTGCGCTTGATGAGGGACAGCGGGGCGAAGGAAAATTTATGATTTGCTCCTTGAAAGGATGGATGTTTGCAGAGTGGTAGGATTTTGACGAAATACGCATGAATCGCGCAGCGAATGGAAAATGTAGACACGCGTGATGATTGTTCTAATTTCCACGAAGGATGGCTATCACCAAGTAAGAATATCTTGACGGTATTTTTTAATATAAATTATTGAAATTATTTCACCTTTTTTATATTGCGTATAGGCGATAAGCAAAACGTAAACACTCGCACCACCCGGTAGAATTCTGTTTGAAATTGGAATTGCGACCGATTCAGCGAAATTTAAACGCAAAAGATACAAAATAATTTCAGATTAACAAAAAAATGTACATCGCTTTGATCGGAAGTCCATGGTACATATTCCGTTAATTTGCGAACTCCATTAAGAATATTAAATTAGAGTGATGCTTCGTATTTTCGTTGATTCCCTTTCCCTTCATTTTCGAATTTATACGATATTTTTATCCCTTCTTAATTATTTGATCATATCAGCCAGTCAGAAATGTAGCGATAATGCCTGAACGTATCTGTTTTTCTTTACAATCAATGACATTACAAATAACAATGTAATTTCAATCGATCTGTATCATTAGCAACCGGCTGAATAATAAACTCAAGTAACAAGCAAGCGTTCGTTGGTTGTTTCAGTAATTGTTAGGGGTAAAATTAAACGTTTAATCGTGACGAATAAACGTGATCCTAGCGAGCATGTACAGAGATTGTAGTACACTTATTGCATTAAATCATGCTACGCGTTCGCCTGTGTTATTTGAACTTTGCAAAATACTACGTTCAGATTGTGTTTTTCCTTTGCATGCTAATACCACCATCATCGTAACGGAAATTTAATTTAGCTGAAAATTTCTTTTTCACTATCAATCTCTTAGTTCGTTAAGAGAGAGACAAACAAACCGTAAACCACAATTTTCCATTCTTCTCGGGATATCAATGCGACAAAGTAAATATCACGGCTACTATTACCAATTTACACGTAACGACGTTGAAATTCCAGTGAGCTCAGCGCGCTTGCTTTCTTCTTCCACCGCATCCAGGTTAAGACTCGATCGTTTAAACCGACGACGCTCCGTAAATGTCCATAGTGAAACACATTCTGCTGCTGTAGAATGTGTTGATAGGAGAAGGTAGAAAGCGGCTAAGAAACGGGACACTGTCCGCAATAAATTTCAATCGGCACTTACATTTTAAAATGCTCGAAGCTTAAACACCCCGCTGCGTAATTTCAATTGAACGGCACTATCTTCCACTACGATCTTCCTGCACTAGCTGAAATCGCGATGTGATTGCGACGCCCTCGACCACACTGCTGCTAACTCCTTTTACATCCGACATTTGTAACAACCAGATGGAACACGCTAAGCAGAGAGTCTGAGAATGCAATAGATTAAATATTTCGATGAGAAGTAATCCCATCTATCAGTTTTTTACTTTGTTTTTCCAAATTTATATTTATCACAACGTTCACTTAGTGGAATACGGATTTCCTTCTTATTGAAATTATATAGATAGCTTTCTATTGGAACAGGACGCATCGTGAAGTTATGAGATATGAAATTTCACACTCGTAGCATACCAAATTACTTTAAAAAATTTATTAACTCGGTAGAATTTAATACGGATTATCAAAATGCAACTCGTATCGACTTTTGGAACATTTCACTAGAATATTCAACGATTTCTATAGGATGTGAAATTTTTCTATCGTCGCTATTCGCGCGATAGTAAAATCACGCAATGTTCGTTTCACGATGAAGAGTTTAAGCGTTCGATGATCATCTTTTCTAATGTAAAAAGCAGCCTGCCCGCGCTGCTAAGTTCTAAACGTTATCCTTAAGCAGAAACTGTAAATGTCGACCAGCTGTAGATTCTCATATGCGAGAGACCATGATAATGGAGATTACTCGCCGATTTGACGCTCCGACAACCTGCCATGTACACTGGCTTATCTCTTGTTGATAGCTACTGACTTGCGAATACGATATTTTGTCGAGCTCTTATCTCGTCAGTGTTGCCAGATGATATTTTGATGTAGTTTTGGCTGAAAGTTCGTGTGTCGGATATTTTACGTATTTATGTTCAGATTTATTTTTAGAGAATGACGTTACGTGGAGAGGTACGCCAGATATTTTGAATTTGAATTTGAAATGAACCGAATGTTGTACTTTATAGTAATAAAGCAAACAGCCCAGCGAAAATACTTGCATATCTATGTCATAATAAAATTTATTCAAAAAGTAGAGTTGTTTGATAGAATAATAAAACAAAAACATAAATTAGAAGATAATAAATGTGAAATATTTTTACTTTATTTATCAGGATTGACCCAATTTATTCAAGAGTTAAGGAGGAATTCTAGTCTTAAAGAGGAGCCTCTTTCGAATAATTCTTATCTTGAAGAAGATATGTGAATATGCATGGCATATATCAATATATAGAACAACCAAACAGAGCGTTAAAATTCCAATTGGATAAACATTTTCAACAAAAAGAAGGAAAGAAGTTTAACCCCAGAAAGAAATATCCCGGCTGCACGTTTCTCAGCAATATTTCAATAGCGTTGGTGCGTGATACGCGAACGTTTCTCTCTTCTCCTCCCCGCGAGACATAATTATCAGTACCGTTAAACGGCTCACCGAAATAAATTCTTCGTCGAGATAGACAGCATCTCCCCGGGCCACGATAAACCTCGACAGCTGAGGCCGACTGCCAGGATACACTTACCTGTGTATGTTACTGGGCAAGATCATCAATTTTAAAGTTACGCGGCGGAAGTTTATTCCACGCAAAAGGCAACGGGCATTGTGAAGTTGTTCAAGTTGTTGGAACCCGGCACCGACTTGTCCCTGTGTCCCAAACCCCTGTTCCCGCGCCGCCCTGCTCACCCAAACCGCACATTCGCGCACCCTGTCGCCCCGGCGAAATGCAACCGTGGCCTGGTTTAAAGCCGACCTATACGGATACGTGCTATGGGACACGATTCTAGAGCAAATTCGTGTCCTGTTCGTATGCCCTCCAAGTACCAGTTACCTTCGTTCGGGATCATTTGTTTTTCTCGCTCGTACCTAGTCGAATTTTACATTCTAATCTGCTGCACATTTCTGGTACCCTGGATCGTGTAATTTCAAGAGAGCTTTTCGGAAATTTGGAGAAAAGATTCTGATTAGATGGAGTTTCTATTCGATTTTCAGCGAAGTGATAGAATCCCACCAACATAAGCATGCATTCTCATTTATCAAAACGTAAAGCTGCATTTTAGAACTGAAACGAAAAATGGACAATTTGTATATTCATCAGCTCTATTCGATACGATTTCGTCACACAACTCGCTGTTGTCGCATTGCGTAACGAACGTCCCAGATAGACATCGAGACCATTGGCAGATTATTCTCCCTTATCGAATCCATGCGTGATCACTTCCACGTTGTCGCGACCGAACCGTTTTTGCCAAGTCCCGTGTCGCTGGTGCGTGTTACGGTTTCCCGATAAACCGAATTAATTCGAACGACAGCAGCACCGCCGCTGCACCCGTGCTCGTCCTTGCACCGAATACGGTCGCGCCTCGCCGCTCGAAACAATAACCCAACACTTTCATTAATACGCACGGACGATTAGCGTTGGTAAATCTGTCGGGTGCACGCGCGGATCCGGCTATTTACGCGTGTCTTTTGTTCTGTCGATGCCGGGTCCGGCGATCGTTTGTCGCGAAAACGTACGGCACCCACGCGAATGCCCGTGAACCGACCAATACTGCGCGAACGACCATTATTACGCTCAACAGAAATTGAACGGGTCGCCGAACGAACGTGTCGTGACGAACGATATCTACGCGTAGTGGCTCGCTAAAAAATTCCGCCAGATTAACGCCACGCAATGGATACATCTATACAGGTTGGTGAGAGGGTACGCGCGTATATCCGGTCGGAAACAACCAGATGAAAAACGAGCCAAATGACGATTTAGTGGCGCGTGGTCGCCAACGGCCGGAAAAATTATTCATCGATGTATTGTCCATAAAATTGAATCGTTAATGAGTGCGCTTTGAAGTCGATGTGCATCGAAGCCAGGACCGATTTTAATATTCATTGCGCCGTATGTAGCGACGAGGTTCGAATTGTAACAACAAGATATGATTGAAAGGTTTGAAGATTGCCACATTTAATCGGCGTGAGGCGATTGTTATGACATTAAATGTCAACGATGATCGGTGCCTCGATAGAAGCGTCGTAGGTCTTCCTATGGCAGATAGAGAGTTATCATTTGATATAGATAGAAGTGTTAATCTAATCGTGGAATTAATCAGCGTTGAGAATTGCATGTCGAATATGGTTGACATTGAATGTGAAATTTAGATCGATGGACTTTGTTCAAGATTAGATATAAAAGAAAATCATATATAAGATTTGAATGAATGTTCCTATATTCTTGAAGCATTCAATCATTTTACCAGAAACAAGTAGTACATTCAATTTAAAATGTATTTCCAGACGAAAACACTAAAAATGTTTTCAGACACTAGAAGCAGGTTTTCAGAATTCTAATTGAATCGAAACGATCCATTTAGAGAGGAATGTAGAAAGGATAGGACGAATAAATTTGCACTGCGTCCTAGGAACGATAACAAATGACGAAAACAACACCAATGGTAAGACGATAACAACGTTATCCCAATTCTGGTAGGACAGTTTTGCGAGTTGTGGCTATTGGAAGATGTACGAGTGATTCGGTCGCATTCACCGAAGTCACCTTAATCGGATATTCGGCCACGCTTCCTTCCGTCCGTATCTTCCTGCCGTTTCACGCGGAATTAACGGTCTTAGCGCGTCCTATATCAATTCGACTCGATCTTGTTGACGTATTATCTGCAACGACGCGTCCTCGCTCCGAACACGATCTCCTACACGCTCACACAAACTCACAATCACATCTATACAGGTTCGCGTGTTCGTGCATGCGCACCGATATCTGAGAGATGCGACACAACGAATGCAGCGTAGCGGCGGTAATTCAAGTTGAACGGCCAGGGTCGAGATCGTTAAACCACCGAGAAGGGCTGATAATGATTTTGACCCAATTAATTCGAGTTGGCGTCATTTACCGCGGCACTGCCACCTCAACGGAAAAAGGACTTATGCCACGGTTTGCGCCTGCACGAACCATCTTGTTAGTGGTCGAACGTTCGACTGTGCTGAAAAAAGATGAAACGATTGTTAAAATAACGAGGTTGTATCAATGACTCGAAACGACTTCGAGCGTTACACGAAAGCAACGAACACTCTTTTGTTGTTAGCTAATTCTCAGAGAAACCTACTTAATTTTTGAAGGCAACGATTGTAGCCTTCTCTAGCGGTTTTTTTAAATACCAATAGATGTGACATACACACACGACTTATTACTAAAATTAAATTTGTTTCCTTGATACTGGGGAGATATTTGCGTTTCAAGTTTAGTCGCCGTACGAAAATAACGTCATTTATTCTGATCCTTGAGAAACCAAGCATGATTTTAAGAGATGTTAAATTTAAAATTTGTAATTCGATAATGGAAAAAATGTAACAGAATAACGAGGACGCTATGACAATTGACGTGCTATTAGTATCCCTAATACAATTACTACTTTTCAACCGCAGTACTTTTCGAATTAATTATTCAGAGCAGCATAGGGTTAATTTAATGAGAATCGTCGTTAATACTTTTTGTAACTAAATGGAGTCTTGTTGGTTTCATGTTTGGACGTTAATACCGGTTTCAAGACTGGGTATTCCTGCAAGAGAAACTCGCCAATGTCGCATTAATTAGACACCCCTAGTCCTGAGCTGCTTCAATTAACAGGAACCTATTGTACTTGCTGACTTGATTGCTACTTGTTAATTGCTGTCTATTATGTTAAGGATCAAGTATCCGATTGGTAAATAAAAGACTGAATAAATTGAATTTATTCTTTAACGACGATTCATCCCTAAAACCTGTTGAAGATTCGACAAATATTCTTGGAGTGTTGGAATTTCTTAAAGTACGTTTAGTGCATTTTGCTGTCTTTTTATTGTGTAGATATACCAACGAGAGTCCAGCCGTAAAATAGAATAAACGAAAAGAATGCTTCGCAATGAATAACTCTTGTTAGCCCTCCTCCCCTCGTTTCGGTGGCAAAATTTCTCTCTATGTGTTTTACTTCAGAAATAATGTCGCGAGATTAAAACCAGTAATTATAAAACGCTCGTGTACTATCGTGGACTTTATTACTGGCCGGTATAGAGCATAGGCTCTGGAGAAAAGGTTTTAAAACGCGCCGTTCCTCAGAAATAAGTTTAGTCAGGAGATTCCTTAGCTGCGCGCGTAACCTTAAATAACTCCGTGCAGTTTACAAAAATATAAATGCGAGCAGAGATAAACGAAATTTATGTTTACGAGAAGAAGTTGATTAATTATGTGATTGAATTGTTCAAACTGCGCTACATATATTAATTCACTTAAAGAATACAGAGATTATGTAATACGTTAAACGAAATAATTGTTTTTAAAAGATGTCGCTATATATTTGTACATCTTCAATGAGCATATATAAATCTTCATATAAAATCAATATCACTGGAAAATTGGTACACGCGTAAAGTGTTCCCTAATGACGTTCATGACATACAAAAAGGAAAATCATGACACGAATAAAAAGTTGTTTCAACTGAAAACAATGTTAAAATTCAACCATCCATACAAGTATAAGCTTTCATAATAAATCCAAACATGTGTCATATACTCAAGCATCTATTTCAATCTCGTGTAACTAAGTTCGCGTTCCATTTCCTGACTCGCGTAATCTACTATGTACGTATCCATCCTTTGAAGCATTATGCAAACAAACCTGTTTTAATATCCGATCGACGTGCTTAAGGAAAATTTCACTGTTGCCTCGTTCATGAAAACTTGTCGAATTTAACGCGATACTTTAAATAATTAAAACCGACATTTATTAGCGCGCGATATATATCACGTTCTTATAATCCTATTGATGAATTACGAGAAAAGACTGGAAATTGTTTCGAATTCTGGCGCAACTGGGCTATGCACCTACCTATATGCGTGCATGTACATGTACGTATATACACATCGAAGCATCGACATCGATTCCTTTTCAGTGAATAACTCCTGCGGCCGTGTTGCAATGATGAAATGCTGTCGATTATTCGCATCTTAGAACATCCAATTTGCATCGAGCCGGATCCGGGTTTGGAAAAAATTGAAAAACGTGTCATCCCTGCGTCTTTTGCCTCGATTTTCGTCTTTTATTTGCTTCCAGGATTTGCTGAAATCTTGTTTACGGCTAACAAAGTATGGTAGCGGTTTGTGAAATCTTTTTAAATGCTGTTTCTCGTGAAAATGTTTTGATTACGCAAAGTGCTCCGCTAATAATGTTTAATAATGTTTCTTTGGAGCGTGCAGCATCGTTCACGTTGCGTGAGGAACGAAGTTTGTTGTGATTTTAGAGACTGAAAGAGAATATATTATTAAGGGAATATCCTTGTATATACATGAATCTGAAGGTAGATCATCCTCTCGAAGATTTTTTTAAGAGAAATATGAAATATTTTAGTTCATAATCTTATCAATATATTTATTGATCTTTGAAGAAAATTCATTAAATTCTTCTCTTTTGCAGGACACTTATGAAATTAAATCAATGTTACGAATATCGACGATAATTATTCTTGTAATCTATTGTTTTCACTGGGTACAAAAATATAAAAATATAATATATATAATCTAATTGTATATAAATACGAAAATATAAATTATTAATGATTTTCGAAGATGATTTGCTGAGTATGAATCAGTTTGGATTAAGTATAGAATGTAACTTGAACGGCAGAGGATTATAATAATCATATATTTATATCTTAAATATATTTTATCTAAAATAATCTTAAATATAATGAAATCTTCCTGATACAAAGAAAGTTCGAATGCATATTTAAACATTAGGTAACAAACTGGGGTACATTTGTCTGACTATTCACGGTCTTATACTCCTTCACTGCTGTCTGATTCTCTGAGTTGTCTGACGAATCACACATCTAACTACTACATTACTGTGTGATATGCTTGAACAGAAAATAATTTTGAATATTCAACATTGTAATATGGCATTTCATACTTAATTTCGATGTTATTTTTTAATATTTCCAATTATTATAGATATATATATTGAAATAAAACTTACAATAATAAATAGATGGATGAGAATAAATCTGAACAAGGTCGATGGTATATTTATAACTAAATTATAAAACTATTTGATTAAATTATTAATATATTATGAACATTTCTCAATTTTAAATTAGAGAACGACCTATTTTTGATCAGAAATAATTTAATAATAATAAAATATTTCACCCTCTGGTATCGTAATTCCATGTAATCCAATCGCATTTCAATTGCTTAAACCTTCCATGTTAAATGTGTACGTTCGCAAACATAGCGTATTCGTGGAAATACTCGAATATAGTTCCGTTTATTTTTGCAGCAAATTCTCGAGAAGAACTTTTCATTTAACTGGAACATTGGTAAAACCTATTTTTGTAAGGTTTATATAACCGATTAAATAGCTCGAAACTCTCTGTTCCATAAAGTTCATATAGAAAAAGTGTTTGCGTGCATTTTTCTTTTTCTCTTACGTCTGTTCAGCTGATCCTATATTTAGCCTTCCTTCGGTATCGGTTTTTCACAGTCAGATTAAGTTATTATACTTTCAAGCGATTGTGTTTCTTTGTCATACTAACATACCGCTGTTTTACAACTAATGATACACATTAACTGTATTGCAATACGTAGAATATATTTGCCTATCGCGTACAGTTAAGTAGTTAATTTACATGTCTCTGACTGTAAACGATCTTATACTACTTCGCAAGTTGCAAAGACATATGATGGAATATAATCTAGCATGCGCAACGTTCTCGTTAATTTCATTACCACGAGACTCGGCGGTGCCTGTAGCCAACCACTTCATTGTGACTGAGCATTGCGAATTTCTTAAACGTCTTTCGTATTATCCTGAAAGCGACCACCCCTTTATATATTTACGACAAAAGGGGAGAAAGATCAGGCAGCGGAGGGAGGAGAAGAAAAAATGAACGAAAAAGAAAGATCACCCTTTGCGGGAAATGGGATACGTAAATAGCTTTATACTTGGTGCACCGGAGAAGTCTGAAGTGCCGTGGAAAAGTCTTACTTTGCGTACTACGTTCAACGATACCGTCAAGTATCTCTGCCCCTCCCCCTCTCTGTAAAGTAATGCGGGGAGAAGGAGGGAATTGCTATTTATTTTAAAGCACGTTTCAGCGATGATTACGTATTTCGCAAATACGCAGACGGAGTCGGGATTTAAAAAAAAACGATTACCGCTAGACGACCGTAATAATCGATCGTTGCTCGTCGAGCTTTTTCTGCTCCGCTGTTTTTGCCTTTTCATTTTTTTCTGTTCTCCCTCCAACCTGGGTTCACTTCAATTCCATGTCCTCGAAATGTTATTTTTACGTGTAGGACTGATATAATTTCTCTTGGTATAGCGCAGTTTTCGGTCAGTGATTTTTCAAACGACTCGAAGAGAGAAATCGCGAGATCGATTTATTCGTGAACGAATCTTTCAGATTACAGAGGAATAAGTGTATTTTCTCGGCTTAGTTTATGTTTTACTTGATTTCGATTTAAATTGAATTAAATGGATAGCGGGGAACAAAATGTCTACAAGAATCGAATTTTCTTTTTATCCTCCAAATCGAATTTCCCATGAGTACAGAAGGTGAACCATCTGGTCGAGTTGACGTCTGGAAACGATCGACCGATCTCCAGAATCCCGTTCCTCTCATTCTTCCGACGAGTTATCCAGAGTTACGTTTAGATAGCGAGAAAACAATATCCCGTTCCGTATCTCTCGTCGAGTTTCAAGGACTCCGTCGACGAAGTCAAGGAATCGTGCTAATCTACGACAAAGGCATCCGTCTACAGAACGCATTGTCCAGACTTACGGTAGACCGTTATCTTGCCATGACTTCCGGCCTTCCAACTCCCATTCCACTCTCGACCTTTTCTTGAGCCTAAGGATACTTGCGCAAAGAGCAATACGTTATCACGCTGGCAAGATTCGAAGAAACGATTACTCCACAAGAGCCGGACAGTCGCGCAATAATATCGACCTGTACTCCGTTTTATAACGAACAAGTATTTGATTTTATAAAGCGGCAGCTCTTTGCTGTTCTAGATATTGATTTATCGATTGATTCTTTTTATTATTGTATTCCTTCATGTCAAAGGATATATTCGTTCACGTGAATCCTGCGCAAAATTTTCTCAATGTGTCCGCTAGGAGATTCTGTTATCGTTATGCCGTGTATTTATTTTTGTGCTTCGTATATGTTTTATAAATGAAAAATGGATAATGCTGCGGCACGATGGTTCGAGTTCACAAAAAACTGACTGCTAGAATATTATAATACGTCGATCACTCGTTTCTTCGGTAAAACGATGCTAAAATATTCTACGTGAAAAAATAAGAAAAATATATGGTCTAAAGAGAGCTTCATAAATAATTCATAATCAACGTTTCGTAAATCAAAAGTTGTAACAATAATATGAAGTATCAACGTATTGATTTCTGGCTGATTTTGACCATTTCGTTAAATTTATGAGCCTATGTTTGTTCGATGTTTATGTCTAATTTCCACGTATAGACTACACTGGCATAATTTTGCAGAAAGCTTTTCATCGCCTTTATAATCTACCGCTAGCCTCCTCCATTCTTTCTTTAAACCACGCTATACAACTAGCTATTTCCGCAAACATCATTTTTCGCAACTGGCCAGCTCCAGAAGCGCGCGAAACACAATTACACACCCTCCATGTGGAAAATATTACGTAATCATCAGCCCCAGGTAAAAAAGAACTTACAACTCGCTGCAGCGACTGGTCATCAGGAATGGCCCTATTAAATCGGTTTTTCGTCGACCTTTCACGCGTCACGTCATCACGCCGTACTACGAGTTCTCGAAACTTATGTTATGTTCCACGCGCGCAGTCTCGTTGACTTTGACCAGTTTGAAGAAAAACTGGCACAGTAGAGGAGCGAGAAACGGGGAAAAAGAAAGAAAACTAAAAGGAGAAACTAATAAAAAATATCGTAGGTGAGACAGCCTTAGGTTTTATAATGCACGTTTGCGTGTGCGTAGAACAGAACACACAACAACGTAACGTATGGCCGCATACTTTTTATGCGTCTGCGGATGAATCAGTAAAGGCATTTTTCGCGAACGCGAAGTGACGATAAATTACAGCCGCCTCGGCGACGTGTGCAGTCACCCGCGCGAGATATGCACGCGATAAATTCGATGGATAATCGTTCGGAATGGCGCCGTCCTGGGGAATATTCGAAGGAATTATCCAGTACTTTCGTTTGATCACGGCTTCATCGAACTCCGAGGAAATTGACATGTGCTCAGTTGAAAATTAACGGAAAATAATAGAAAAGAGTTTGAAAAAATAGTTAAGGTTTCACAATTCAAATAGTTTGATTTTAAAAATAGATCTTTTTGGTATCTTGTCATAAATCGCGCTAATGAAGATCTTCAATTAATAATTTATGACGTGAACGATGTTTAATGTCATATATTATATTTTAATGATGGCCAATCAAAGATTATAGCTTGTAACGAATAGAAACTGGTGGACCTTTTTAGCATATTAAAATATAAAGTAGCAAAGAAGCGGGAGAATGAAGTCATAAACGATCTAAACTGTGACGTTAATAAAATGCAAGTGAAACACTCGTCCATCTTCTCCTACTTACGTGCAGGTAACGTAGAAGCGACTTTGCTTTGATGGAAGACGACGTGAAGTAGTACGAGTCGGTAATAACGCGGTCTTCGATCATCGTAGTAGTAACGCCTTAAAACGAGACCACGCGTTACGGTTAACGAACCTCGGGACAGGTCAACATAAAATCCCAGATTGTAATCTATAAAATTATTTTAGGAGCAAGTACAAAGAGAAGTAAAGAAGACATATTAACAGATTATTATGCTTAGAATCAGGCTTTTAAACGAAAGTTGAATGGTTAGCCACATTAATATCATTCCCAGATATTCTATTCAAGGAAAATAAAATTTATAATAATTTAGAAAATTCTTTGATTCATTAAAAAAAAAAAAATAAAAAGTTAACGATTAGAAATTAAAAAATATCTTTTGCTTCGTTTCAAATAGTCTTTGTGAATATATACTATGAAACTAAAAAAACACATACACATCAATTTAATCGCGCTTAATTGGATAATTCTTTGCATCATGCTGCACGAAAATTTGAAACAATTACTCCGCTGCCTTACAATATCGAGTTACACTCGTGGTGCAAATTATAGTTCAGCTATAACAAACATGAGCTGCGTCTACCGTGAAATTTAATTTTAATCCCAACTTCGGATTCAATTTACCAAATTGAGGACAATTAAATACGTTATTATCTTTTACAGCGTTTCATCGATTAATTAGTAATTTCAATGTATATAATGATTACTTTAAAGATATCGACTAAAATATTATCCTAAAATGTAATTCAAAATCAATCAAGGAAACAATTTTTATCTGTTACATTTATATCAATGTTTTGTTCCGATATATTCGACGGATATATTCAATTTCGGTTAACGACGAAAGTGCCGCTTGATTTACACGTTTCAAAGCTCGAAAGCTGGCAAAGCGGACATAGAACATGCAACATTCATCTGTTAATTCCGTTCATTACTGACACACTGGTTTTCGGGCTGGAAGTATCGTAAATTAAGTTACACCACGTAGTTGGAAAGTACAAGCCTTCCTGCGGATGATGAGCTCGCGTCCACTAACCTAGTTGCAAGTTAAGTGATGAAGCTAGATTAGATGCAATAAGTTATACTTGGTCAGCTACTCTAATCTATCGCATCAATGCGCGGAAATTTCTTATGATAGATCAATATGTTAGATTAATATGATAGATCAATGATAATTATAGAATATAGAATTCAGAAGATCGCGCGTAATTAATAGTAATAATACGTGAAAATCGTTCTCGATTATCTTAAAATTTCTACTTCGACATTTACCAATCTTTCTTAAGTTTTGAAAGTAAAGTCTTGTTATTTGACGTAAAAATATCTTATATCTCTTATAATATCTAGATCTCACTCTGGAATGTTATAACAGACATATAACTATTTTTGTTGCAGGACGATCGCTGACCTCTCCAACGTCAAGAATAGTAGGTGAGTGACATCCGTGATGTATTAAATTACCTGTACTGCCATGGATCGAATTATGAATCAAATTATCGTAGTTTTTAAGCAGAAAAGTATATATATGGAATATATAAGCGTCGAAGAAGGAAAAAGATCAATAATTTCAAAGAATCGAAATTATAATTATAATTAGGATAATCTCGATTAATTTGAGGGTCAGTCACACGCGGTAAGGAAATCTTCTCGTCTTGAACTTTCGGTATACGTGTCATGTCTTAATCAAATACTCCTGCGTTTCCAAATTGTTGACCGAACTGACATACTTTCAGCAAAAATCGATATTTTTTTTATTCCCATTTGGAAAACAGTTAAAATTTCGTATATTTCTACGTAGTGCATGTCCAATTACGTAACAGTATACTGCCAGTGACGTAACCAGCACAAACTTTTACTCGAAACATTTTTTTATTCAACGCGTGTATTCAAAAAGTAGTGTCGTGAGATAATTATAAGGGGACACTCTATACACATATGTACAAGAAAATAGCAAATGATGTTTTTTGCTCGTATTTCGAAAACGAGGATTTCGATTAGCTTTCTCGACATGGGCCACCTGTTCGCTTTTCACGTTGAACAAAAATCGCGCTCCGGCATGTGGCATGTGTTTTTTTAGAACCGGCCGGAAACCTGGCGGCCGCTCCGTCGGAAAATCGAATATCGCTGATATCGTCGCCATTGCAGCTATCAACGTTGAACGATCAAAGCGCTTAGGTTACGCTAACCGTGAAAAATCTCGTGATTCGATGCAAGTCGACTTAGACATCGACACGCAGTTAATAGATATTCCTGAAATTTTGTTTTAGCTTTAATAGCAATGGATTAATGGTGTGTTAATGATGACTTAATATAATAATAATACATATGTCGCTATCACTGAGAAATATTCGAAGAAGTTAAGATTGTTTTATTTTCCGAGTAATTCTGACTTTTTCCGGGTTCGAGGAAGAAAATTTGTTACACACGGCTGCTCGACACTTGGGTGTCGTAAAACGCGTCTGGCGCCCGAATATGCTGATCTTCCGGCTTTCATAATGGCCTGCGTCTTAACAATGCTTTTCAACTTTTAAAAGTACCATCCGTTTACTTTCATAGTTAACCAAGTTGTTATTCTGTTCACTGTCCCAGATATGTTTTTATAACTTCGGAAATTATACGGAATTTTTTACAATGGTAAACGTGAAACGCTATTTTAGGAGATATCGTAGACAAATTACATCATTATGATCCTCAGCTTGTTACATCTACATACGCATATTGTTGAATCCACGAAATTCGTAAAAATCATTCAAAAATATCTGTAAATTATTTCTTCGACAATTTCTAACCAAACATCTACTTTCTAATTCCATTAATCGTTAATTTCTATCTGTTGCACGTTGCTTACATTAATAATAAATCCTTGTAATATTATCGCAGTTTCACAAATTAATTCTCTAGAGTCAAATTCGGATGAAATATTACGGAAATAGAAAATAATTCTAATTTTCGTATATCGTCGGTTTATCAAATCTCCAATTGCACCACGTTAGACGTTTCGAATACCTGCTGTGAAGCCTGTGCACAACGGTATTCATGAACTAGCATCCTCTACGCCTGAAAGGATTCCAAGATCCGCTTGGTTTCTTGCATCGTGGAATGCGTTTCCGCGTACAGACGCCTTGAAATGGAGGATCCTAGCCGAAAATACGGTACGTATACACGCATGGTACACGGCTTTAATACACCGCGTGTACACGGCTGGAGTATCTTCGAAAGCGACACAGGCTTTCGGCTGTTGGAGCGCGTTTACACGGCTGCGACATTTTGTTGCGGAACGCACTCGAAACCTCCCCGAAGAGGGTCGATTCTAATAGGACAATGCTCGCGAACCAACTCGAGAACGTTGCCACGCTCATCGCTCGTGCAATCTGCGTCTGTTGCCATCCGAATAAGCATATGTTTCCGCGTCGAATGTTTGTTTTCCACCTGGTATATACAAACGTGAGAGTTGCACACTTGGTATGTAGCGCATGAATATCGCCTTCCCATTGCTCTCGCGTAATTATGCTTTCGACTGATTCTTCTGTAGCGTTACGCGCACATCATCTACAATTTCGCGCGGTCTATAAGTCAATTATGCATCTAGCGAATAATTATAGGATCATAATTTGCAAATGAGAATTTATTCGGTTAAATTGAGGGACTCGCCAGAGGTACAGTCCAGGAGTTCTTTTTCCAAAAATGATATATATATATACAGAAAATGGTACGTAACCTTAGAGCCTTAAAACGCACTTATTTCAATTTCCACTAATTTCCTCTAGTAAATAGGTTGCGAAACAACGAGCATTTTTAAGTAATGAATTCTATTTCTGAAGAAACAGCGAGTGTCTTCGAAATTCTCTGTCCATGTTCCTTTGCTCGTTCATTTCTAGGAGCACCAAGATCTCCAAGACGCTATCGCGTTCACTGAAGCACGAGGTCGTCTCCGAAAGAAGAACGTTCGGCCGTCGGGTATAGGCGCCAACGTCTCACTTGGCTCTGTCTTACCTTTTCACCTCGTACAAGCGGAGTTTCATCGTCTTTGTCCGATGTGTTTGCCCCCTTGCCGTCCCACGGCTCGTCTTTTCCTTCCTTCCTTCCTTTCTCTCATAGCACACGGGCCGCAGCGCCCCAGGCCACGTTGCAGCTTACAGTCACTGCTGTTTGTCTTCAGACGTGAGCTTTTGTGTTTGCGCAAGCTCTGCCGCGTGCAGACTCTCTCCCTCTTCCTCGGCCTGATCCAACCGGGCGTGTTTCGCCGCGGCCAGGCTCTACGCCGGACATTCTCTATTTATTTAGTTTTTACTGCCAGTTTGCGGAGCCTCTGCACCAGCAAGATGCTTAATTACCGTGAGCCCGCGCATCGTTGCTCGCCTTTTCAAAATATTTCCTCAAGGAGAGACTGCGTCAGGATTTTTGCCCCGGGTTCCACAGGGCTTTGATATTATGGGAACGAGCTACTTCCTTCGTGGATTTAGGGGTATTTTGTCCATGGCTATTTATTGTATACCCGGGGCGAAAATTTTGTGTGAACATTGAGAATGAAATTTTGAATATTAAGGTTTGTTAGTCGTCTGGTATTATGAAAACCAGGTATTTTGTTCATGGGACGCATACTATTTAATCTTCCTGGATATTAAGTATATGTACTTGTGTATGTATATGGTGCCGTAGGAGGAATGTTTATTAAGAATAATTAAGTTTGGAGTGAATAGAAATAGGAATGCATGGAAGGATCGAATGATTGAGCTCGAAGTAAAAGAAAAATGTATGAATTGCGGAAGTTTAGGAAAATGATGATAGTTATCTAGGAATAGATGGAAAAAAATTAACGGAATCCATTTTGGGCGAGCATCGATATGCTGTGATTCTTATAGGGAATCGATTACTTGCATCATTATAATTTTTGTCGATATTATTTCGAAGAACAACATTCTGAGAAGAAGAAATCCTCGGAACAGAGCACATTCTATTTAATACGAAACATCCAATATTACATTTTGGAGAAACTACTGAGAAACATCATTTCATGTGTACGAACCTGATATTAAAACACCGCAAGGTCGCGCCACATGACTCATGTCACCCCTGGTAAATCCCAAAGGGGTAGTTAGGTTGCTTGTTCATTATGCAGTATCGTGAAATTTCGTGAGTGTTTAATTCATGAGCTTCAGGAAAGGGAACCTTAAGCGTGTTGTTCTTCGGCCTAAAGTATCGTCTTTCCGGTCTTAACCGAAACTAGTTAGCGAAGGGTTGACGAAAGACTTTCATGGTTGAGAGTGAATCTCATGATGAGGCAGTTGAAAAGTTACTTAAAGAATCTCTGTCCTTCTCCTTTCCTCTTTATGAGAATTTCTCGTTTTTTATTTTAAAGGTAATGAACTTCTGTGGAAAATTAATACGCGACAATTATCACCTATTTATACAGAGTTAAATACCATAAATTGATACTCAAATTGTATACTAGTAAATCGATAATTGAATTGTATAATGTATTCATCTTTAGAAAGAAACAAAATTATATGTCTGACAGCAGAAACTGAACATCAAATATTGGCGATATCATAAAAAATAGTATAATTGAAAGTGAAGTGTGCAAGAAAGGTACAACATTGCACAAGACAAGTCATAAAACAGTAAAAAGGTATACGTAAGTAATTAAGGTCAAATACAACTGAGGGCACTGAATAATATAACGACGAAATTTAGCTCTGGAATATGTTTGGACAAAGAGAATATCTGACCCACGCAACATGTCGAAGCTTCCAGGCTACTGAATATTCATTTAAATAGATAACTCACCAATTAGCCTGGTATACGTCTGTTTTCGTATTCAAATATTTGTCAACATTTTACTGCACCTTCAACTTCTCTGTGTTTTAGTTTGATATTAACAATTGTATTAAGTAGATAACATGTAAGAAATTTCCGCTGAGATTAAATACTTCGCATTTCGAATTGTTTCATAATTGTAAATGAAGATAAAACTAGTGAAATTCCCTAAAATATTAGAGTTTCCACCGTCTGGTAGATTTGTAAATCTAATGAAAAGTGCTGTCCTATCTATCACTTGAAGCGAAATGACTTTGAGTGAACCTGATATCTATAAACGAAAACATAATACTTAAAGAACATCATAAGTGAAAATTGATCGCAGTACATCTTTCCTAAATTAAAAAATTATCTAATAAAGTTGAACAAATGGAATTAAACGTTCTATTGTTATTCAATACTAAATGAAGAGTGGAAAAATTATTGCTTGTTTCGGTTACAAATAAGAGCATCGCGATGGCATTATTAATATACCGTTAATAACGTTAAGAAATTCGTATAAAATGAAATTTAACCCACGCTAGCCTTCAACAGTTAAGATCAATTTACTCAATGCGCGGTTCGCTCGGGATACCACAACTATTTAAAAACTTCCATCAACCCCTAAATCCACGAGCCACTTTTTTACACCTACACCAATACACAAATGCGTTAAAAAGTGGTCGACAGAGGAGGCAGGACGACAGTTGGTTGGAGGATGTAGTTTTTGCAATTAGCTTGATATCAGCGTGGTATAACCCGACGCGTCGGTGATCGTTGTTTATACTTGCCTTTCCAAACGGCTTCGGAAGGCCGCGTCTGGCGTTTCGCCAAATTTCCACCCCTTTCCTAACCATCCCTCTTTTTTTCTCCTAACTGTGCCTGGTGCGCCGGGCTTTTTCCTCGCGCCAGCATATATCGACGCCCAGGGCCAGACGCGTTATCAAACGATTTATATCGGTGTTTTGCAAAATTTGTGGAGCCACCGCTTGCGAGTGGCGTGGTGAACGGCGCGGCGAACGTAACCGGGGAAACCGGATAACGAGGGAAACTCAGCTGGCTGCGTTCGAGGCCAAAAAGATATCGGGACGGCGTATTATCGCGTTTAATCTAGCCCCTTCGCCTCCACCCCAAGCGGGATAGGGATTTTACTCTCCCTATTCCACCTGCTAACTCTTCCACTTCTTCCCTTTCCAGCGCTGATACACGAGGCCAGACCTCGAATGAGCGATTATTCTTTAACATGGTAAAAAGTGGCGGTCGTGATATCGCGTGACCGGACAAAAATGTAGCGGACCTGGGTTGGAAACTAGTTAGAAGCAAGTCAGAGGAGAATTTTAGAAAAGGCCCGAGGAAGACGCGGCGGAAGTTGCTTCCGCGAGGATGCTCAGTGGGGTACTGTGTGGTACCATTGTCTGATCGATTGGCTGGCTACACGGAGCTAGTTAATGATTAACGACCGCCCTCGAACGAATGCGAGTCTTGTAGGAGCTTGATAGCTCTATGGCTAAGTGAATTGTGTTCGAAACGTAGCTAAACGTAGCTAAAAGTTTTTAGACAAAATTACCTGTACACTACTTGCCGGCGCGATTCGTATCCTTAGAATCTTTTATGTCTTCGTATATAATACAATAACGTCCAAGCAGCGAGAACCAGAAATTCCTGACGTTCTAAAGCTCAAAAAAGACATCGTCTTCTTCTTTGCTGAAGAAAAATTCATCGAATAACGATCAGATCCCGAATCTAAGAGCAAACTCCGCCAGACGTAGAAGCCTTTCCAACCATAATAGGCACAACTTAGGTCTTTAACTATTGCATAAAGCCAACGTTGGTAAATTCTTCTTGGAATCCCAGGCGTAGTGTCCAGGATAATGCGGCCAAGCAAAGATCGGAATAAGCCGAAATAATTGGCAATTAGAAAACGAACCACGGATATTAGCATTATCTCTCTGGGGGCACGTTGTTCGGCGATCGCCGCGCTTTTCTTTTGCCGCCATGAGAATCCCTGGGAACCATGCCAGTAACCTCGCACGTTCTCTTCTGATAACTGCGGAACGACCACGAGATAAGGGATACTGTCCCACGACCGGAGAGAAAGCCGAACCGCCACCGTTTCACTTCTTGCAATTATCGTTTCGGCCAGAGAGATCCCCGTGGCCGAACGAGCGAACGAGGACACCGCGATTCTTGGCGGGCTCGCGATGCTTTCACGTTAAGGCTCGCCACAGCCTCTCGGGACGGATATCAAGGAGATGTTGGCGAATGGCGGCAGTTTAAAACGATGTAATTACGAGGATTTTCTATCGTGAAACCAGGTGGCGGTTGTGTTAGCATGAACACGTTTCGGGTAGTTGCTTCTTGAAATTTGGAGGCGAGTTTTAAATAAGTCAGAATACTGGAAAGTTCTTGCTGGCGGAGCTTCGCGTGTTTCAGTGAATGTAAAAGTTTCTGAGGTAGACTTTGGTTGTCTAAAGTCGTGTATTGTAGTTCGCTACATTCACTGTATTTGATTTTTCTTTAGGAAATTTGGCTAGGTACCTGCACTTTGGTTGGTGTAAGTTATTGATTAGAAGTAGAAGCGAAGTTTCTTGGAAAAGTTAAAATAATGTGAAGGAAAAGAGAAAGAGAGAGAGAGATGAATTCGTAATATATATTCAACTGGCAAAGCAATTGCAGAGTGAGACTGCTGAAGTTTTGTTGTGGAATCAAGTGATGGTTAGCATGAACATGTTTGGCATAGCTGTTTGTTGAGATGTGGAAGTAAGTTTTAAATGAGTCACGAAATATAGAAGTTCAGGCACGTATGTTTCTGTGTCTATAAGGCGAAAGTTTCTACGGTAGAATTTCTTGTTTTTCCTTCAGTATTTTCGATATAGTTCGCTGTTGCTATGCTTGCAACTCTGCTGAAGATGTATTCCACGAGTTGAAACGGAATGAGCATAGGAACTCGAAGGAATTTCTAATATATGTTTGTAACATATCTTTGATTGCCAGTCAGCAAATTGTAAAATGTAAAACAGCAAAGTAATTTGAGATTAGAATGTTTCGTGGCAGAGAAACGAGAATTTCGTTAATTCTATAGCACTGTTTCCAAACAGTGTTAAACAAATGCAGTTCCTCAGTAGTAATGAGAAGAGTTATAAAGAGTATAAAAGAATCAAAGAGAAAAATGGATTACGGACAGAATGAATCGTAGCGATAGAGCTTAATTTACAATGCAAATACCTTTAGAAGTTAAAAAAACATAGAATACTAAAGAGCCAAGGGGTATGCTTGTCCTAGGTTAGTGCAATCTACTAATGAAGCCCGAACTTACCGGAATCCCGTTAATTTAATACTTTCCGCCCTCATCCTACTCTATCGCTCGTAAATATTTGCACGTCTATTATTTATTCATTTCGCTCAATTATATGAAAAATTAGAATAAGAAATAAAAATTAAAAAATTAACAATTGGTGAACCTATTCGTTGTGTTGCTTCCTCACCAATTTTATTGCTTTTTGAATATATCGTAGAAATCAACATTTTGAACAACTTTTTCCTGCAGATATAACCCCCGCTCGACCTTAGTTTCCAAGGTATTCACAAAAAACTAGACAGTAAATTCTACCTATAATTGTGCGTCCGTATCAGCGTCGTAATGCGGCCGGATAAAATAACGCCCAACCCAAGCCTAATTCTTGTCTTTTGTTTATAGTTTATATAGGTTTGCGGTTAGGTGCCGTTTTATCCGACCGCCGCCGTGCCACGAAGCGGTTGGCTACCAATACTAACTCATACGCTGTCACGGACGCACAATTATAGACAGACTTCACTGTAATGATGCCGTCAATTTTGCCTAAATAGCTCAGAAACGAAACGAGATCGCCAGTTATATGTGTAGGATAAAGTTATCCAAAATGTTGATTTCTGCAACATAACCAAAAGATCATCCAAATTGACGAGGAGACAACATACCGATAGATGTATCTAACTGTTTTATATTATACACGTAAATCATATGTACTGCCAATTGTACGCGTTAATGGTCGAAGAAAATGAGAAAACGAAAGAATATTGAACAGAAGCACCATCAGAGACGCGTTAATTTGTTTTAACGTATATAATCAGATCAACAATAAAATGTAGAAAGCCAGACAAGTTACTCTTTTAATTTCATTCACCACGCGATTAATATTTAGCCGGCCCATCCTTCTCTTTCACGTGGCGCATCTTTCCATCCCCATGGGTCCATGAGATCCTTCATCAACTTTTTAAGCGAGATTCGCGTTTCTTCCTTTTTATATCCCGCGGCTGTTCACCCTCTCCCCTTCCTCAGCCGATCCCTTAGGCACGTAATCTGGAGCCCCTCAACCTCGACTTCCCGCTGCGCCGGTGCTCTCGATTAAATCATAACGTATTTATTAAATTCGTCTTGGTTCAACTTCGATAAATATTCAAGCGCGGTCAAAGACAAAGGGGCGAATAAATGGTGGAACGAAAAAAGTTCATTATAGCCGCTGTTGAGTAACGTCGCCGAGGAGCAAAGGAAAAGCAAACGAGAAACGAAAGGGTCCGTTTGACGAATAATCACGTCGAGGTTACCTGGTGGAACAACAAATTTTTAAGTAAAATAATAAATGTAACTACAGTATCACTTATCTTATGTTTTTAATTGCTCGCATATCTCCGAACCAACTAAATTTCTATCTAACAAAATGTTCACCCTACCAATTATGAATTGAAGATATAAATATACCGAGTTGCGTGAGACATTCTGTGTAACTTTCAACTAACACAATGTTGTAATGTGTTAGCACAGCTCCTTCACGACAAAAAGGCAGCTCGTTTAATTCTATGTACATATATTAACACAACAGTTCGTTGAATCGTCCACCGCTCCTCTACGATGGCACGACGAATCGATGACGCGATTTTATCTTTGGTCGTGAGTTTAATAATGCATAAGGAGCGGAGTGTTTGCCGATGGTCGCTCTTCCAGCCGTTCTGGTCACCTTTCGATCGGAAAAAGCGTATTAATTAGAGAACGAGTAATGGGAATTGAAAATGGCCGCGAGTCGAAAAACGCAAGAAGAACGAAGAAAAATTACGCGGAGGACATTCTCCACTCACTGAATTAATCATCGATCCTACGAATACGTACCTACTTGCGATCTCTCTGAATCCTCTCGATGGGCTGAGTCAATGTTTAAAGGGAGTATGGTTCGTCGAAAGAATTCCTCGAATTAATACGAGAGAGTCCTTTCGATTCTTTCTAACGACCCGTAGATCGGCTTAATTGAGATGAATGAAGATGACCGTTCTCTCGTAAAGTTCTTATTATTTAAATGAGACGGGAACTGGTGTAACTTTCGGAAAGAGGAAATTAAGGGCAATTGCATTTGTTACACAATCTTAGTGACCCTGGCGTTCGGGATTAAGAACCTTGAAATATTTAACCATGAGAAAGGGAATAACAAAGAAATAATACGAATATTTGGCTGTTGGATGATAAATGTCATTTCGAGAAAAAAGGCCATTTGAATAGATTTCTCTTTTTAGAAAGAATGTTGTTCAAATGATAATTAATATAAATCATACGAATATGAGCATACAAATTTTACATTGATCCATTTGATTCGATTTAACCACAGCAACAGAGTCGACCAGCTGAGTGGGTTACAGGTCTGGGCGTAAAATTAGGGTCAACACCGACGTGCCACGGGGTAACCACATTTAGCGAAGTAGAATGTGATATTTACGAGATCCTTGCAATTGCTCATGATATTCATAGGCGGTGATTGATTGAATCTGCGATATACCAAAAAAGGGGGGGTTAAAGTACGACTTGACGTATTTCGTTTTGGTTTAATGGAAGTTTAGTTTTACCTTCTTAATGAATATCCTTTTCTCGAATATCGGTTACAGTGGCAATCTGCAGCCAACGAAAGTAATTCGATAAATTAATTGTTCGCCAAATAAAAAATTTCTATCCACCATTCGCTATTGAATAAATTACTATAGTGTATTGAATTTTATATCGCGTACCTAATTTCTACAGCTATTTTCGATAGGTTTCAATATTGGAAGGAAAGAGGCGCTTTTCGTTTTCAACCTTCTTTTGCATTTTTTACGTCTTTCATTACATATCATTAAGCATTCTCAGCTGTACTATTACCTATTCTCACAGGAAAAACGAATGAGGTTTAATATGGGTATATTAAAATCGAATCTTATGCAGTTAATGGACATAGAAATAACATACATTTAGAATCTCTGTCATTTTTCTTTTCAGTGATCTACAATGCAGAATCCTTATTCACTGTCCAATATCTAATGAAATTACGACTCTTGAGATAAATCGATCAAAAGCAAATACTTTGAATATTTGTCGTTTAATTACACAATCTGAGCCAAGGGTGGTTCAAAAAACGTCCTGTCAGCGTTTATTTCTCCCTTGGCCGGAACAAAACAGCGGCGCTTATTTGGGAAGACCGTAACAGGAGCTGCAAAATTTTTTCCCGCGAGCTCGTTCAAATGACAGAAGCGGGCGCGCGCGTGCACGCGAGTGAGCGAGCGTGCAAGATTTATTATCTCGCGCCAGAGAGCCGTCCACTCGCGAATGAATTGCTCGGTCGCAAGTTTTTCCCAAGGCCCTTCCGAGAACAAAGCTCGACTATAGATTCCGTGATTGGAAGGACAATGGAATTAATGGCTGGAGAGAGAATTTTTCCGCCCGTGTTGTCCTGTCTTGTCCCATGAAATAACGCCCCCGCGTCACCTATTTATCGGACAGAGAAAGAAGAAATAAAGACAGAGACGGGGATAACGAATGGATGATCGAGAAAAGGATAATATTGGTTTGTTCGAAATGCTCGTAGTATTTTTGATAATCGATATCGTGTTCTGCTTTTTCATTTGGCTGAATTGGGATGAATTATTCTGTCGAAAAATGGAATGCTGTGTTTAGAAAATATTGCTCTTAATTGCACGTTAATTGTATAAATTAAAGGGTAGCATCCAGTTTGATTAGTAGATAATGTATCGGTTTTCAACAGAATATCGTAAAATATCGATGAAAACTAGATATTCGATAAAATATTGGGAGAAAAGTCTATTAACGCCAATACTTAAAAAACTAAGAAATTCATTGTTTAAAATAGATGAGAGTATAAAATATTCAATACAGCAATTGAGTTCGTTATCTGGATTTGATTTAGAAGAAATGAATTCCATCATTGCGGTAAATTAATCTAGTCCATTTCTGCTCTCAATGTCGTAAATATTAGTTCGTAAAGGATCGCGTTGACTCCGTCGACTGCGGCTTGGGTTCGTATCCGAGAAATCCACTGGTTCGAATCTCAATGACTCCAGTCGATTCGCAGCCGGCACCTCTGTAACTCGATTTATTCGAAATTGTATCGTACCTATCTCAGCGTGGCTCTGGTAGTTTGAAATCCATCTAAAACATTAAGTCCACCTTCACCATTCTTCCATAGTTCTCGCGTGTAATAGCTCCACGGTACCATACCTGAGACACTAATGACATTGCCGTCGATGCCACTTAAGACAATGACGAAAGAAACAAACAATTAATTCGTAGATAAAATATTCAACTTTATCTCCCGCTCAGCAAATATAGCAAAGCACGATTATTGTTTATTCTAATCCTTGCAGCATGTTTTTAGTGAATTACTTACTCGAAGGATTTGATAGAGACTATTTGCAAAGGTTCATTAAAACAATTTATCAAAAGCTATCAATTGGTATAATATAAACATACATTATTTAATGAAATTCTAACAATTTTATAAGAAGTACTGCCACATAATTTTTCTTAAATTTCGCTCCAGACTTTCCAAACGATATAATATATTAAAGATAAGGAAAGAAGCAAGAAGAAAGAGAGAGGGAATGGGGAATAATGGCGCGAACTATGAAACTTTACGAACTCCGTCGTGGAGCGTGTTCCACCGTTATCGCGGAGGTGGTCACCGTTGTACGTCGTTGGAATACGGACGGATCAGAACGTGGCCTCGTTCCGACGCTTCCCATTTCGCTCACTTCGAGCTACGGTGCAGCGTTGAAGGGATGAAACGTCGTGACGAAGGGCGTACGTTCGAAAGATTGATGCGATTTAATATTAAAAAGCTTCCACGGGATAGTCAGTGATCCGGATAGGCTATTCGACGAAGTCGAATGGAAGATCACAGAGTGGTTCGAGAGAGCAGCGAAGACAGTGAAGAAGGGCAGATTTGATGTAGGGTTATGTGAAGTTGATCGTAGGGCAGATCGTGCAAACGAGCGAAAACTTGGGGGACGGTGAGTCTCTTACGTGAAAAGATTACAAATGGAGAAGGGTGGACAGGACTATTAGAAACAGGTGCGTGGTCTGGATTGCGTATGAGACAGGGATGGAGCTCGTTCGTTTATGTAACCCCTTGGATAATATCGAGTCACTCTTGTGACAGATTATGGTTCAACCATAATAAATGAGGATTATGTAGAAGATAAATCATTATTTCAAGTTCGATTCCGGTTCATAGAACTGAATATTATTAAGCGTAACTTGCATGGAGCATCTCAGGGATCCTTATGTTGATCATAGCGTTTCGATGAAAAATTATAAATACTATAGATTGGCTTAATTGTAAAATAAGTCGAAAGTTTGTAAAAATGATATTTCGCTATTTAAGTATGCTGTCTTAAAATATATATGTTTTGTGAGAACAAACTTAACTTCCATTTTTCGGCCACGTCGTATGTACGTACTTATATCTTATTCTTGACAAATTGATCAGGAGAAACTTCCCAACTTCCAAGCCTGTCTTCTGCTCTGACACGGCTTCCACCTTTTTCCTCATCCTGATTCTTTCCATCTTTTCTTGCAATTCTTTTGATTTTCTTCCTACTTCTTTACGGCATCTTGTTTCTTGCACCCGCAAACACCACGTTATATCGAAATAAGAAGAGTTAAGAAACTAGGACAAAAGAAAACTTTTTCTTGAACATCTCATTCGATGCTCCTACCCGACAATAACCATACAAAACGTTCATTCTCACAATACTTCTTGTACTTCGATAAAAATGCTTTTTAAAATATAATTTTATATAGTGTTTCATAAGTGTAATCCTCCAAAGAACACGGTATATTTCAAGTAATGACAGGTTTACAACTTCTCTCACACACGATCCTTGTATGCAACTACTGTTCGCATTTATTGGCAAGCCTGGCTTGCTCCTTCGCCAAAGCATTTCAGCGCTATTAATAGATGTTGCGTAAACGATGGATTTTAGATGCCTCCGTAATTAATAATGGAATGGATTCAAATCCGGGGATTGTGTAGCCCAAGCAATTGGTCCCTTCCCGTTCCATCCATTTAGAAGTGAGCCGGTTATACACGTATAGTTTGTAGCTTCTCAACTAGAGGGAGACGATGCATAGTTGTGGTAACATTTACATTACAAGTGAAAATCGTATATGTGATGCAAAAGTTTGTTAGAAATTTACGCTTCCATCGTTTGCACTGTTAAGATCTTCTTCGATGAGTTGAAAGTAAATTTCCTACAGAGAATAATTTTTATTTTTCGACATATATTCTTTATTGGAATTTCTCCTAAATATATACTTCATTTCTTTCGTTCAAATAAATCGATTCATTTCCAAGATATCATTAGATAGACGCCCATGAATAGATACCATTCGTTATCATTAGATGCATCTTGTGCTTCAAATAACAATTATACACTGTGCTATAGTGATCCTTGTGCGGATTAGATTTGTTTCAAGCAAATAACAGAAGGATTAATAGACTTGTTGGCACTTGTTGCTTAGATTCTATCAATCTTTCACATATACTTCATCCAGTCTATAGATAAGTGAAATTAAACAATTTGCACTGTTGTATACACAGTGACTTCCATTAATGTTCAGGCACTCTTTAAGACAGAATAACTTTCCTGAAATTGAACCAGACTCGAGTTTCCTTGAAAAGTTAGAAGGATTAGTTATACTATACGATACATAAAGAAAAATCGACTTTGAAAAAATTGCCATTCGTAATCGCAAGGAAAAGGGTAAAGGTCTATTTTTATAATTTCTTTATCTGATCCTGGAATGGAAATTTAAACGGCATATTTTGAAAATAAATGCGAGTTATATACATGCTAAAAGTTTCATCGAAGTCGATTAAAGTTGCTATGAATTTCAAACAGTTAAAAATGGTGAAAATCACAAATTTTATTCTCCATCGGTCTAAAACCTAAACATTCTTACATATTTCGATGCCAGTCGCTTGTTTCCGTATCAAACCGATTTCGATAAAATTTTCAACATAAAAAATAACAAAACATTTTTTCAATATCTACATTATAATCAAAAATATAATGATTGTGGCTATTTTATCCAGCCACATATTCGTATACGTAATTTTTCCTTTACCTTGTGAATTCATCTAGAAAAAAATTTCACACGTACAAGAACCTATCAATGGCTTTCTATTCACTATCGGAGAACGCTTTTCAATGATCAATTGAACGTGGTTGATTTCTGTTCACGTCCACGGTCGCGCTGATGAAAACATTAACGATGGGAGTGGCAGTAAATAACGTTGATTCGATGAGAACATGGAACACAGTTGAAATATCAGTACCACAGGAAAATCGGTCGATTAACAGCGGAAGAGAGATAAAGATCATTTTATCCATTCGAATGAATCGTTCAGCAGTACACGAGGGGGCATTTTATTCTGTTCTTCATGAAGGATTATTATTAAACAAGCCAGGAAAATTTCTCATTTCTTTGATTCATAAAAAATTGTATACATTAACCGCGATTTTCATGTTCATTGCATCATTTAATGCGAAGTCTTATTATTGAGTAAATGTATATTTCCTTTCCTTTCTTTCGGTATACGTGTGCGAAACGTATAAAATAAAATTGAAACGATGTTTCGTTTCATTTATGGAAATTATCGATTAAATCTCAATCGTGCAGCGAATTATTAATTTTAGGCCAATTAGAGTGAGGCCGAAGTAAGACTTGATTAGCAAGGAGGAAGCCAAATTCTTTCACGCCAATCGGACCTTTCTTCCTGTTCAGGAAAAGTTCGAACGAGGCTCGAGGAGAAGTTTATTGATGAAGGTAATGGAAGTTCCAAAGTAGGTCGACTGTAGTATATAAATAAATGTCACATAATATTTCGAAAGTTCTTCTGGAGCATTGACGGAAGTTGGAAATTTAACAGACCAATATTCGCCGATATTTCGTAGGGAATACGGGGAAGAACTGTCAAGTAAAAATAATTTCATAAATGCGTGAAACAATGTTGGAATGCATGGAATCTGATAGAGACATATAATAAGCAATTTTAAATTTAAAAATCTGAACTTGCATTATCCCGTGTCCAAAATCAACTGACTGCTCAAGATCTTTTCTCCTTCACACGTGAACAAATTACACCTATGTACAGTTCATACTGTCATCATTAGAAAAGCACCCTCCAATGACCAATTAGCTCTGCACGTAAAATTCATGTCACAAAATCATATCCCTCCTACTACTATCGATAGGCTAACATTCCTTTCATTCACTTTCTCTACCGCAACCGCTATACCACACAACTCAACAGCACATACTCTCCAACCACAAGTCCTTCGTACCTCCGACTGTTCCTCCAACTCTTCTCTCCGAAACCATCCACCCAAAGCACGACTAACCTAAGCTAAATCAAAGCAAACTATAGAGCGCCAACCACACAAGTCGAAACCCCTGTTCGGGTCAGTAAGAATCGGTCTCTCGTGCCACCGCATTAACAATGCCGAACAAACAAATTCTCAGACAATGCAAGGTCTGTGTTCACGCACCCGAATATTTTTGCGATTCGGCATCGGTGACCGAGGTGAGCTTAAGAACGCGACGCGGTGATTGCTGGACTCCTAGCGACGTTCGACGATCGTGTGCGGTAGTCAGGTGTCGTTTAATCCTCTGAAACAACCGCAATCGGATTTCGCGGTAACGATTATGCCGTGTCCGGGCCGCAAAGGCGCTTTAGCCCGAATGCATCTAGCCGCGGAGAGTTTCGCCCGACAAGTGGAGCGAAGACATTTGAAGCATCGTTCACAGGCTGACGAGCGAGGCACGTTAATGACGGTGTTTTGCCGGCAGCCGCGCGAGAATCTGTTAGGCGTGTGTGCACGACCGGACAAGAAGAGCGGCAGCCAGCTGCGAGGATAATTATGCGCCAGTTTCCAATTACGTGTAACGCCCGAACCAAGTCCTCGCCGAAACTCCGCGCCAGGAACCCGCTGTCCTTGTTCCAGAAGAGCGTGCTCTCTTCCATGCTTCCTGCGTAATAGTTGGAAGTCTTCCGGCTCTTGAGAAAATCCGAGCACCCAAAACTCCGAGGATTATCGATTTTAATAGAGTTTTCGGCTATTTTCTTGAGACGGTGTGCCGTTTATGTTAATTGTTTTTCCTGTGGATTGTTCTCTGTAAGTTGGAAATGAAGATAGTAAAGATAGGTTAAAAGCGAGTTTTGGCGGGTTTTGTTTCTTGGAATTTCGTTGTGATAGAAAATTCGCGGTGTAGTATTTCAATTTCTCAGAACGTGTGAGAAAATTAATGAGATTGGTCCTGTAAAAATATTTGTAGGTATCTCAAGTATCAATTCACGGTCCCTTTAAAAATGTGTTCTTGAGAGGCTGAACACTAATGGAAACGTTGTTCCAATTACTCACAGCAGTGTTGGGAGTCTTCAATTGTTTTCAATTGGACTTTCACCACCTCTTTAGGGCAATCGATAAGTCAAAAGCGAATATTTGTATCATAACTCGAGACTGGTGCAACGATTCACGGTTAAAGTACATAGTAGGTATACTTTAAACGCGTTAGAAGTTCAGTATAATGGCTAGCTACCGGCTGCACCTCCGGCGAGTCACTAACACCGATCCCGAGTCTCCTTGCTTCATTAAGCAAAGTGAAGTCAACTCGCGATAACGATGAAATCGAACGAACAACTTCCTGCCACCTTTAACGTGCAGTACCCAGGCGAAACGCTTTCGTTCTAGACGTTCTTCCTCGATCGTCAATCTACCGGAAGTAACTTTACTTGCGCAATAACCTTTGCCGTCGATTTTATAAAAATAAAAAAATATACATTACACGTACAGGCAAATATACATCGGTAAAAATCGATCAAGCTCTCCCAAATGACGCGTTTTGCAATTTATTGAACAATGGCAGGGAAAATGGGACGAGCACAGATGAAATGCTGATTGTGATGTTTAATTTGGCGATTTTTTCTCTTTTTCCTCTTTTTCTTTTTTCTTTTAATTTGTTTCCATCGAAAGATGCTGGAGTGGAACAGTTATCGATCGTCGATAAGCTTGGTTCGTTGAAAGATTCACCTTAATCATCGGGATTCGCGTAGAATCCGAACGACGTAGTCGCGAGGCGAGCTTTATTACTCGTGTTCCTCTTGTTTCTTGCACAACGTACCTTTGGGCTGTCCACGTTGCTATATTGGGTCAAGTATCGCGTGATAACTGGTGAAAATGGAAGAGGGACGCTGAGAAGGCTGTGTCTGCTGCCTCGGTCTGCCTCAGTCTGCTAAAAATTCGGAGGTATAACTTTCACACTTGTGTGATAGATCATTGTGTAATGTTCGAATCATGGACCAAAAGGGGCAGAAGGTGACATTGTGTCCACGTGAAATCGAAACATGATTATATTAAATTGAATATTTCCAGGATTACTATTAATATGGGAATCAATTAAAGTAAAGTATTTGTATTTGGAAAATAAATTTCGTATTTTATTAGATATTTGTTGGTCTAGCATCGAGCAAATATCCTGTTATTCCGTCAACATTCTATTTCATTTAATTCTATAGCAAGCTCTGTTGACCAATTGAATTACAGTAATATATATTGCAAGTTTATCTTTGATATTGATTTTGTCCCTGAAGAGCTTAGTGTATTCTAAAAGAATATTTAGATTAATCTATGAATTTTGCTATCTATAGTAACTCCTGTTATAAATTGAATTAATGAAATCGAGTAAGACAGATCTTTTCTTATTTTTGATCACAGAGTTTAAGCTAATTGATTTTCCATCCGCTCAGAAGGATATGTAAAAGGAATTTCATACTGATGCAGTTATAATCGCGCGATTACGAATATACGTATATCCGGAATGGATTAAAATGCTACTTCGGAGAATCCAGTTAAGGAACATGTTGCTTTTAATTAACTGGCCGACCGCCAGCTCCTCGTTAACAGTTTTCCAACTCGCGATACCATTCTACTTCTTCAATCTGCTTATCCATTGCTCTCTTCTCTATTTATTGTGACGTTGATCATTAAGGGCTATTAAGGGATCATTAGGAGTCAGTATCAAAAGTCATTTGGACATTATTTCGTAATTAATCACGAGGTTGGGAAAATTTTCGGTAAGATCAATTAAATTTTTTGAATCTAATAGGTAGATATTAAATTGTAATAATATAGCTTCTACAATATATAATATACAATATAATCGTTTCCATAATTCATAGAATTCTATCTCGGGAATTTCAATGCAATTTTGTAATATTAACCACACAAAATCAGTTTGCTAATCTACATTGACGTAGAATATATTGTAAGCTATCCGCTAATCTACATTATACCTAACAATTGATTTTGTATTTCTAGTTACAGAAATATCAGCGATCATTAAATCCTAGAGAATATAAAATATTCATTATCTGATTATCCAAAAATGTTCATTTATAAAGCAGCCCAATTTAAATCACTTAAATTCAATTTAATTTAAATGATCAGAATAGCTAGCGGCAGAATAGCTGGTAGAAAGAAGAAAAAAATTAGGAAAATATTAACAAAGGAATTGCACGCAACGCGCAATGTTTGGCGCAATAAATCATCTTAATAATTCGCGGATCGACAGGCAACGTCCATTACGAGGACAAGGTTCGGTTCAGCGAGAAGGCTCGGATAGAATCAATTGTAAATCAAATCGAGGGCGGAACCCATAAATCTGGTTTCGGGATGAGGCAAAGAGGCAGAGGGGGTCTGGCGTAACTTTATTCCCCGTTTTATTTCGTCAACATGGTTCCGCCTCGCGTTCCATTTGCCAGCAACTTCGTCCGCGGGCAAATTCTCTGCGTCAATTTCGATTTCCGCTTATTTCCAGGGTAACGACTGCGGCCCTCTGCCCTCCGCTCGCAAGTTCCAACCTCGAAATTGTCTCTAACCGCGATCGAGCTGCAGCTACGACGACCGCTCTTGGAAATTCCGCTTTTCGCGCTTCCTATCGCGCTATCCTATCCGAAAAAGTTACCGACTGGCTGTCTCGTTAACACGGTACACGCTCCGCACCTTTTCTAGTATCTACTTTCTGTTTAATAAATTATAAAATAAAAAGATACGCGATAGTGCTATATTTAGTAATTATTAAGAGATTACGAGTTTTTATTCATCTACAGGAAACTTAAAGATTTGCGAAAATGCATAGAGTGTATGTAACACGTGAAAGTATATAAAATGTAGGAGGTGCGGTGCTCTCGTTGAAATATTTAATAGTTACGATATATTTCTGTCTCTTAATCATTTTCATAAAAATATGTATTTGCATAGATATTATGAGAAAATTTGTTATAATTTTCTCTCCTCTCTATATCTTTCTTCTCTTACGTTATATTAATTTACAATTCTTCTGAGACCAAATAACCTTTGCTAGCAGATATTAATTTAAGAACTTTAAATTAAAAGACCCTAATATAATTTCAGATCTCAGAATAAAAGTCTGCAATCAATTAACTCCTCTTCTTCCAAGAAAAGAAACTTAAAAACAAAGAATCGAACTGTACAGATCAACATATTCCTATTTGGAAAATTTTCCAATTTTTTCGTAAGGAAATGTTAAGAATACGTTTAAAGAGAAGGAGGCAAATTTAAGGAGGTAGGACGCCATATGTATCATCCTATAGGGGCACGATCGATCGACACATTTATTTTCCTATTCAACATTTTCGTCATTCTTTCTCGTGTCTCTAATCGAATGATAAATCGCTGATTTTTACAATCCGGAAAATATCAGTCCGCTACTGGAGAACATCACAGGTGACAGGAGTCGTAGCGTTGGTAGAAGACAACCATTTGCCGTGTGAAACAGACAGACAGAACTTTGGTTTCCAAAATTTCAGGCCGATGATGTCTAATCCATACTGATTAGAAGAAATTAGAATTTCGCTCCCCATAGAACACTCCATGAGACTTAATACAAGTCTCTTGATGCATCACGACTTCGGTTGCTTAATTTTTATTTGCATAACATCTATAGTTGTTTTAAGGGTCGTGAGAGCACGGTTTATGGAAATATAACAAATAAAAGAAGTTTGTATCATTTTAAAGCGTTTGTTGATTTTATAGTTGCAAGATTATTTTAAAGATAGCGAAGTAATCTTATTGAAATTTTGGAAAATTATACTTTCTTCGAAATATCAGAAAAATAGTTCTTCTGTGCGTAACATGCAAAGATATATAAAATATTCGAAACGAAGTACTCGTTACAATATCTAGAGAAATAAATCTATATTTAGGTTCCATTTCTTTGCATTCATAAAATATGGTTATCACATAAATAACCACACAACAGGTATTTATCGATATTTATTCTACCCCATATTACTACTCTGCTATACCTGATACATACAATTTCTGATTGAATATACCATTTTTATATTTAAATATACCATCACCATTATTCGTACCAAGAAATACAAAATCTATTACGTCCACTGTGTTGTTAATCCGATAAGAATCCAGTTTACATCGATTGGTATCGTTTCACTCTCGCATGGCAACAGAAAAGCCAAATCCACATTTTATCAGAAATGAAATTTACTAGTACGATAACTTCGTGTTAAACTTAACCCATTTCTGACGACAGAGTAGAGATATTTCATAGTTTCGCTCGGAACATTGTCACAACTGACGTAACTATAGCGAGCTCAGTAATGACCCTTTTAGTCGAAATACCGCCTCGAATCCAATAGTTCTGGGTTAACAAGTACAATAAAAATTCTAGGACACTGGGAGCTTCGTAATTCATAAATTTATATTCGCATACATTGTGAAAAGTTGAAATTGAATTCGAGTCATCTTTGATAATAGATTAAATATTTTTCGCGAGTATTCGTCGAACTCTGCCGCGCATGGCATAGTTTCAATTCTCATGGAAGACACGGTATAGTGGAATGGAAACTAACTTTAATCCTGTCGCTTTAGGCTAACAAGCACACAACAAGTACAGTCTAACCCGCATGCCGCAACACCGATTTTACTGCGTTAATAAAGTTGCCTCGAGTTCAACGCTGGTTTGATGGAGTCTGGTTTGATGTATTATGGTTTCTTCAGGAATTCTTAATCTATCAACTATACAGCGAAATAGGGAGCGAAAGTTACGTAAGCGTACCATTATCGAAGAACGTAAATAAAAATGTCTTAGTTTATATAAAATTTATTAACTTACATGTTGTTTCGTTAAAATTAGGATGGACACAACGAAATTAATTCCTTCTTCAAATTCTTTGATCCTAGAAGAGTTTTACATTAAGAGACGTTGTAGTTAAAAGATAAATAACATGGTTTCACGCTGAAATGCTTTACGATAAAATTTTGTCGGTAATTTCTAATCTTTAGATGAAAATTGTGCTGCACGGTGTAATACGAGAAGATATTTTAATTTTACACTTTTTAAGCTAGCGAGAATATATAAGTAGGTCGCTTGTAACCCACATCGTAACCTAGGACAAATAGAATTTACTACCTTCATACTATGCAGAATTCTATATGGTCTTATTACATAAATTTATCCTCGATTCCAGCCTTAAAAAGACATAATGCTTTTCCTTCCGCGAGTTTCTACTTGCTCGTATAGTAACACCGTACGAAATTTATTGTGCATCATAGTAGAAATAACATAAATGTATGTATATATATATATATATATATGCTTTTAAAATTTGCTTTCAGATAAATCATGCTAAAATTTTTAACACCTTAGAAAATCTTACGTGCAAAGGAACATGGTACAGTGATGTTAGAAAGTGTTATGTATGTGCACTCTGTGCGTTTTCCCACTTTTAAATTTCCCATAAATACGCATAAAAATTCGCAACATACCTATAACTTCCATTCCAATTAAAATAAACGATCAGTCAGTCCTAAGCTTGCAACTATCCAGGTCATAACACAGTACCTTTCTAACCTCATTCGAAATTCACAACAACTGCCTGGATGATCCATAGATTCTCGAGCTTCGTCCACAGAAATCACACCAGCAATTTCACTCAGCAAGACGAAAAGCACTCCGTGACGTCACGCCACTTCGATTGCAGAAGTTTCGGCTGGTTGGTGTGTACTCGACGTGCAAAGTCTAATCCATATCCTAGCAACGACGAAATTTACTACTTTAATAACATGGGCTTCCGGATGTAACGCGCGGCCACATCCGCGTTACGCTCTTATGCATAGGTGGTTGGGTGACGTGCGCTCCTACAACTTGCCAGCAGCCACTGTCCGACAGGCAGAAACGATTTCGAGTATTTGGGTCAAGTTACGCCCGTTGTTTGCTTGTCGACGACCGTGTACGCCCGCGCGTCCCCGCGAAACAGAAAGATCACGACTCGCAAAACGTATATCCAGCTGACACTGTCGAGAAAGTAAGTAACACCGTTAATTTAACGCTGTAACATGATACGCGCTGCTCCAAGCGGCACTGATGATATTTCTAAGAAACGACACGATTGCTTTTCAACTCGCTGCAGAGAGGATTTCTACATGTTTGCGATATTTTTTGCTATCCTGTCTCGTCCACTGAGACAATTTTTTCGGACAGCAGGAATTTATAGGATTCTGAGGATCATATTACACGTACCAAGATGATCAACTTTTTATCAATTTCGTAATTTCGTTACATATGTAAATACGTGTACGCGATGAATATCGAATTCTCAGAAAATAAGTAACTTGCATGAGTTCATACGTCACAAGAATACGTCACGTATAATGGCAACACATCGTATGGTGCACGATCCGCTGAGGATCAACTCACACGCCGAAGAAACGAATAAGGCCGCTAATAAAACCCGCGCACACCGCATCCACCACACCTGACGATCCAATAAATTCTTTACACAGCTCCAGATTCTTGCACATTTCCCACTCTACCCTTGGAATCTACTCGGTTCCAATCGATCCCGCGAAGACTGCACATCGCACAGCAAGATAAATGAAAAAGTGGGCGGCGTCGTGTCTCCCACTGCATTCTAATACACACGCATAAATTGCGAGGTTGCAGATTGCACCAAAGAAGGTACCAACCGCTCCTTTATTTTCTCTTACCTGCGCGTGGGACGGCGACGCAGACGAAAAGAAAGAAAAGGAAAGAAAGTAGAAGAAGTAGTAGCATAGAAGCGGCAGGGGGGAGGTAACGCGAGACATGGGGTCGAGGGAACTGTAAGGTTAGGGTGGATCCTGGATACATAACGTAACGGATGGACAGGCAAGCTAAGGCTAGATAGGTAAGGCTATACTCGAAAGCTAAACTACTTTGCCCCGAGCGTGGCAGGGGTTACGGAGGCTTGAGTGCTAGCCGCTTGTTCTGTAATCCAATAGAGACCCTAAGACCTTTCCCGTCCCACCTCGTCGCTGCACACACGCGTGTACGTGTACGAACGTGGCCGAACGTGTACGTAAGCTTGATACACGCCACGGATATCTATGGAAATTTCAATATGGCGTGCACGACCGTGTGTGTCGAGCCTGCACGCCTTTTTCCATCGGATCATGGACGACGAACGGGGCAAAAACAATTCCACGGCGCCGGACCCGGAGAACGAGATCTACGACCGGAGAGAACCGTGAGAAAAATCGTCGCGCTGTTTACGAACGTCTTTGCGCTGCTGAATGATTCCACGTTGGTTACAGGTTAGGTGGAACCGAGTGAAAATACGCTGAGCGATGCTTTTAAAGCGAAAAATGTGTCTGTCAGAAGAGCCTTGAGATCGGGATAACGAAGACTAGGAAAATGATCGAACCGCGATGGAATAATGCAGGGGGATTTGAGAAATACGCTTTAATTGGGGGCCCTGGCTGTTTTCGGTTTCGAGATGGAAGATAGTCGCGATGGTCGCAGAATTGAGGAAATGCGACGGATTATTTCAATTGGGAACGAATACGGTTCGTTATAATGTTGGGAAAAAATGAAGTTCTCAGATAATCTTTTAAGGTGAATGTAACTTGGAACGTACGCTCAGAATTTCTCATATATGTTGAAGGAAACCCCATTAAGGAAAGTATACATAACACGTTATGTTTTTCGTGTAACTATACAACCGTCGTAAACAACGTATTCACTTGCCTCTAAAACAATCTACATATTTATGTGTAAAGTTCTGCTATGACAGCCTGAATGGATATCATTTACGAAAGACTAACTCACATCTGTTCTTCCAGTGTTACCATCCTTTGAAACCATTGCCCTGAACACCGACTATCATACGACATCAAAGAGTCGTATTAAATTCGCATCAGCCATAGACTATTCCAGTAACTATAGGCGAGGCTCTCGAAACGAAGATTTGACTGTTGGTGCTTGCGCATAACGGCGAAAGGAAACCTTGTCGGAGCGTATACGAGTGGAGAGGTCATGGGTTGCTGCAAATATATGGGGCGAAGGCGAAGTCGAACGTGGTTTTTCAGCGCAGCCTGCGATAATGGGCGAATTATTTGCATATTCGCGGGGATACTGGCGTGGATTTACGCGGTATGCGGCCAGGACTGAGCATTAAAGAGTTATTATCTCTTTTGTGGCGGCCGTGCGTGACATTCCTCTCTCTCTCTCTCTCCCTGTTTCTCTCTCTCTCTCTCGCGAAACGACCTTACAAATGTGACGTTATTTATCACTGAAATGCCTGGCGCGGCCGTATTTAGGGAACGTATCGCAGGGGATTACTCGGGACAACTCGCGAAACGTCGCGTCGGATCGTTTGTTTAACGAACAAGAACCGACGCGGAACTCCGATTTCGCCGCTTGTCCAACTCCTCCCACCATTTTTGTTTAGGTGCTTAATGAAATTGTGCCATTTATAAATTAATGTCTCACGGTAAGGTAGTATCCTTCCGTGCGTTTTGTTCGCGTTGGCTACGACCGCGAGAAATGGAAATTTCGTCGAGACTTGGCCGTCGTATATTTCATGCTGTTGATCTACTTTATTTCTTTTCCTCTTCGCTTCTTCATCTTCTTCTGGCTTTTTTCTCTCTCTTTTTTTATTATGTTTTGCTGCTTTGGTGTTTTTGCTGGTTCGTTTACACTGGGAAACAAGGTTGCGGTCTAAGCGTGTTTCTGCGCGAATGCTTTTCAAAATAAGGAGAGATTTATCTCTGGTTGTTTGTCTCTGAAATGGTAAAGAGCCAGGACACATTTATATGGATGTCGTAATTAAAGATTGTAATTGCTACCGCACTCCTTGCTTTAATAATGAAACGTTCGATTATTCGTAGGAATTTAATGTAGGTATCGTTTAATTCCTGTTTAAATATATTTGCATATCTAATTGTTATTTATTATTATTGCTGTTTAATTATTTGATTATACGTTTATGAAACTCTCACGTAATATTAAATTTATAAAATAATAAATAAGGAAAGTAATAATTCACTTTTTAAGCATAAAATACTTTAGTTCTACTCTAAAAATGTCGTGTATATATTTTATATATATATACTATATATCTACTATTCAGAGAGATGCGCACAGAAACAGAGAATAGTTGGAAACAACAAAGGATTCAATACAGAGGGTAATAACTTTGCTTTTACAGCATATTTAGTTTACATGTACAAATATGTATTCTTGTTAAAATTGGTTGATTTGCAGAGGAATGTAACATCCAGCCAAAATTTTTATTCGCAGCGACATTGCGACTATTTTAACATCAATTTTCACTGAATAAATGAAACGGAAATAATGTTTTTGTTACACTTGTCGTATTGCGCGTCCGAAGGTTATTTAAGAAGGTAAGTACAGCCGGTTTTTAATCAATTACTGACCGTGGAATAAACAAAGTACAATTATTATTTTTATTTGCCGATTGATAGATACATTGATACATTTACCTCTTTGCTAATAACAACCATATAGCAGTTAACATAACGATTTAACGACTAATGGTGAACGCATTTCCCAACTATTAATGGCGACGCTTAAATCTTCGCAATTTTTACCTTTACAAAAATTACAAAGTAATTCTACAATGGAAAAATTTTGGAATATTTCCAAACCTTCGTATATTCCCTCCTCTAACTACAATCAGAACAAAAGACTAATTATAATTCGAATCATAATGGATTACCGTCGTCAAAGAATATTCAGATCAGTAGTATGGACGATTCTGAGGAACAAAAGATGCGGTAAATTCCGCTCAGTCCGAATCTGAGTTACATGGACAACAATCAAAGGCTCGCTGGGTAGATTTCTGATAAAGGGGAAGGTCTGGCCGACAGCTAGGTGGAATTCCCGGTATTAGAGGCCCATCTCACGTACCAGCTCATCAGCAGTTGAATTGGCCACTCCTGGCCTGGCATCGAGTTTTCTTGACCTGGAAAGTTCAAAACGGCACTTCGTCCGGTACGTGTGATTACGGAACATGTCATACGAGGGTAATTTACTTGCGACACCACTGAGCGTTTACGCTTTTAATGTCGAGCATGACGATCACCGGATACATACACATATCCGTTTTTGATGATACGCATTGGTGAAATGATGTTCGAAGAAACCCAGTAGAAATTGCTTGTATTAATTGCTAAGAATGAGCGTTCCATTTGGATGACTTACCTTCTTTCATTTCGAATCGTTATAGAACTGTCGAAGGATAACTGTTAGTATTTGGATTTAGAATTTCGATTAATTGAAACGAGAGGAACTGCTGATTGTTTTGAAACGTGAGGAATATTTTAGTGAAAATGAATTTTCCTTTTATCAACGCAGGGAGTATATTTTTTTACTGGTGTATGGTAGCTGAGAGGGTAAAACAGAAAAAAGAGGGTGAAACGATGGCGAGTTGCCGAGTGAGTGTTGATACTGCAGGGGGTAGTCTTGATGAGTGTAGTCGGTAAGGAAGGGAGACCTGTAGAGATTGCATAGGGGTAGTTATTACCGATCGAGTATGTTGCGAGACATCTGTCCGAAGGGTTGAGAGTAGAAGTGAACACAGGATGGAGCTGGCTGTACTGAGAACGGGATAGCTTTGTGAGATCACATCTTTTGTACTTTGAGCTTATCTGGCAAGTAGAATTGGTCAACGTTCATACATACGTATAAGGTCTTTGAACACGTCACTACGATATTTAGCCCATCTTTGCTAGAGTAGCAAAAGAATATTTTAAACAGAAGTTCAAATTAATCTTTATTTAATAAAGAATGCTATAAAATATTTATCCAAGATTAATTCATCAACTGTAACATCTAAAGAATTTTTATTTACGTCTCTAAATTCAACTTCTCAAGTTTTCACTATCCAATAAAAAATTACTAACCAAAGTTGAGATCATTACTTAGCTAAACACACACGTATACAAAGAATCTGGAACAAATTGCAAAATTTAAAAGATTTAAGATATAAAATACCATGTATCCACTTCATAAAAAAAAAAAGGAAGATAAACTCTAGGTACTTCGGTTTTTCCTAAAAATTTTGAAAGGCAACATAAGATACGATACATTTCCCTATGAAATGAGCACGTTTGCCGGCTAGGCAGATAGCAGGATCGCGTACGAAGCGGCTCGGATTATCATCCGTATCGATAAAGCGTTCCTACGGTGGTATGCGACGTAACCAGATCAATAGAACCGCGGTGAAAGTCAACGTGGGCTGATTTCGTGTGGCGCCTTTTAGTATAGCGATGGTCATAAAGGAGCTTGAATACGAACACCATTCGCGGTATCGATCTCATTCGCGGTATCGATCTCGTTCGCGGTTGCAGATATTCTTGCACGTGTCTCGCGTCGTAAACGCGGCTGCTCCTAGTGAAACCAGCCAGCGCCGAGTCAGACCTACGTCTGGCGATGCTCCTCCTTTTCTATTCGTTTCTTTCCTCCGTTGAAAATCTCCAACTTTTGGCTCCCAATTTTTTTAACTTTCTCCTTTTTCTCGCTCGAAGAACTGTGGATTGCTTAGCAATTAAAATTGGAAACTAGTTTTAGGATTAGAATTAGAAATTTATTTATTTAGTTTGCATTTATTTGACAAATAGATTAATAGAATCGTTCCTACAGTTAAGAAATTTCTTAGAATTAAATATTCAAATAAATATTACCAACCATACGACTACTTCTAAATTATAACAAAACGTATCTACTTCTAAAGTGGATAAAACTTCGTTTCAGGGCGTCAAAAGTTTTTGATTAATCCCCATGTTTTCTGACAGTACTTGACCGGTATATGGGTTGATAGTAGCACTTTTATAGTTCGGTGATACTCGGTATTACGATATAATATTTGACATCATAAGATCGATATTACTATTACGACAGCAAGAACGATGTCCTACATATTCACACGATCAATCTACGAATTCATTGTCTTCCAATGCTATTGTTCTGACGAACGACCGGACATTATTTTTTACTGTCCTCAAACCGAATTTGACCCTACATAACTCTGTGTTATTAATGAAAGCTAAGTTTAGATATTACTCGTCTATTGAAATTACACTTCTAAACCGACTTTACTTATGGAATAATCCAATACTATCAGGCATGCGAATATATGCGGTTGAGATAGAAGGTAGAAGGGAAGGCAGAATGGAAATCGATGGCGCTGACAAGCGTGCACGCAACAAACAGAGAATATCGCGGTCTATAGACGAGGCCCGTTGTACCTTGCCCTTGCGTTATCATTATCGCTCTGTCTTCACCTACGTGCTGAATTATCTATAGTGGACGGCGACGCCGGCGACGAGAAACAGTCGTGGCTATCTTTGCCGCGTCGCGACGTAAACGGAGGATAGAATATGCATGCGACAATCGAGGGGGCGAACGTTGCACGGCTTGGACGCGGGATGAAAAGTCGTGCTTCGATGTGCTATGCTAGGGGATTCTCGTCAGGTGATCGATGGGATTGTCATCGGTGCTTGAGAACACACGGGAAAACTGTTCGCCTATGCTTTGCTCTGCACTATCGCAGGCGATGCCCTGTGAAAACGATTACTTTTTAACGCGTTACAGGCAAAAGTTGAATATGCACTGGAAATGATGCACGTGATAAAGAACGCGTTAAAAGAAAATATTGTGTTTGAATAATAATGCGTATGAGTATTCAGCTAAGAGAACAGTAAATTATCCGTTATCAAATGCTATTTTTATGGATAGAAATAAAGAGAATTGGTATTTTATTCAGATAATAAAGATCAATTTTCTCATTAAACTGTATTTATTCGGATAGGAATAAAAAAATTGGCAATTTCTTTATTTGTTTATATCGAACGACTTTATACGTTATAGATTGATAAATTAGATAAATTATTGAACGTAATTCCGTGGCCGCAAATTTCCTGATACTATTATGTTTGTTTTAATGTTTTTGCCAATATTATAGGGTTTTTACTACTTTCGGCTTCTTCATTATTTTCGTGGCACAGTGCCACTTCGGTTTAAAGATCTTTATACATCTTTGGATAGGTAAGTCCTATTATGTAACAATTCGCTCGTGTAAATTAACGTTGCGAACTGGAACATTAATATAATAGGTAGTTACAACTGTGAAAAGATATAAACGATTGAAATCATCCTTTCCTATTAACGTGCAGGTTCAAAGCGTTGGATTATCAAGATAAATCTCTGTAATTTGAAGAAACTTGGTAGGATTAATTAGCCTTTGATGTCATCGCTCAACGAGACCAGGCATTATCAATGTTACCAAAGCTCGAATAAAAAGTCCTTAACCTTCAAATTTTTCCAGCTTCCATATAACTGTCCATTTCCTTACGTTCGTTTAATCGCGAACTGCTTCATATTCTCCGTTTGTACCACTCGTAGCTCGCTCGTTTCGACAAGCTACGAAACGTAAAGTAGTTATTAAAAAGCTCGTGCACTTAAGAAATTGTAATTACATGCCACTCGTATGGAGAGACTCCACTCGTTGAACCCGGATAAAAATCATATTGCGAAGCACTTGTGCGAAAAAGACAGGAAAGCACTAACGAAGTCATTCCGGATTAAGCTGACAAGCTGAGAATCGAACAAAAGCTGGTCGTTCTCGTAGTCGAGTCATTGAGGATCAAATTAGCCAAGGACTCGCGGATGCAAATGTAAATCAATTTTAAGGCATTTGCATAATTGTGTCATTGATTGCGAGAGCCATTTCTACTAAAATATCGGAGTTCTCATTTACTTCCTACATTTGCTATTGTTTATCGATATTTGGTATATCTATGTTTATCATAATTTATTAATATCTGATATTCGTAATTATTAATAATATCTACTTTTGGTAACTTTATACCATCAAAAGATCCTACGATAATTGAAGTCACATTGAAAGTATAGAATACACAATTAATTAAAAAGAATTAGTAAAACATACAATCTTTTTTTTTTACAAAATAGCCTTAAAGACCGATAACGTGCAAAGGATATATTTTATTACGGGCAAGTGCGGAAAGTAGAATGTTCGGGAACGAGATATTTCAAAACCGAACCTACGTCATTTGAAACCCCTGAAGGCAGATAAATTTGTCGTTCGCTATCGTTAAGCGAACTATTCAGTTCGGCCATATCGCCGATAGAATAAAATATGAAATCCTCTGTTTAACTGCTACGGCGATAATATTTCATGAAACGAGTAGCTTCCATATAACATATTACTCTTGTATAAATTTGTCTTTAGTGTTTTATGAAGAATTAAAGAAAAAAAAAAATTGTCTGATCGCTAGCGACATCTGGTGGAAATTCTTTCAAATCTCTTCTAACTTCGATAATATCTGAATTTCTTTCTGAGATTTTATACGTATGCCATAAGAGACATTAAGAAATATTAAGAAATCGTTGAAGAATATTAAAAATATCACCAAATATTCTACGAAACCGTTTCTATAACCCCAAGTACATTTCGAAGGAGATAAACGTTGCAAGAATTTGACTGTTGAATAAATTTCGGGCCATTGGTTCGCGAAAATCTAGTGGCGATAAGACATTGGGGCATTGGTTTTACGATCACCGAACGTTTTCTGATTGAAAAGCAGCAGAGCGGTTTTATTTCAAGTAGGACGACGTAAACGCGATGGGAGATGGAGCAACCGAATGGAGGGGGGGGGTGGAGTGAGCGCGAACATAAAGTTAATCAGGCGAATAAAGCGATAACGTCGGTCGTAAGTTATTACTTGGTGGCTTCGTTACCGCATAACGCGGCATTAAACGATCGTTATTGTCGTAATGCATGGAATTCGCGATGAAGTTAACGTTGTGTTATTATTGCGTTACTCTGGAACGAGGATTATAACGTTCTGGTATAATGCTGACAGAAAAATTGGCTCGTATCAGTCCCGGATTAAACGAAATATCTCCCTCTCTAACTGCGTTAATCGGTTAACACGTTTCGTGTACCACCCGTGGTACACGTTGTTTACTTTATGTATGCTAGGATATTGATAGTTATAAAAGATTAAATGGTAATAGTATCGAATTGTTGATGAAAAGGACGAGTCGTATTTTAGTTTTTTTTATTATTTTACTTCATTTTCTTGTTACTTCTTTTCTCTTCTTATTTGAAGTAGTCTATATCAACGACATGCATCGAACATACGCGACCCGCGCACTTAAACAGGTCACCTAGATAAACTTCGCAAACACACTCTTATGGCTTTCGCGATAATTCGCGAACATACACCCATCGATTATCCTCGCGTCGAATATTTCGAACGCAGGGCTCGCAGTGACGATCGTTAGCGCGTCATTGACCTGCAGGCACAAAGCTGCTTCATCTGCATAAACGCCTCCTTTTCCTAGAAACGCGCGCACAGAGCGCGAAAAACGGAAAGCCAGACGAAGATAGACCGCGAGAAACGTGAAACGAAGGAAGGCGGCGATACTTACGCCTTCGCTGACACACGAAAAAGAAAAGAAAGAAAATGAAGAAAAAGGGGGAAAAAGAAAGAAAGAAAGGAACAGGAGCCAGGCTGCTTTCGCGCGCATTTCTCGCATTTCTTTTTCCACTGACATTGGAGAGTGATTAAAAACTTGATCCCGCCGCGCCGCTCCATCTTTATCCGTCCGTCCGTCCTCTTCGTCTTTCGACTCGCATCCACCCCCGGCTTCTGCGCTGCTCCTTTCGTTTACGATATAGGAGAGCGGACAATATGGCGGAGTAATTGTTGTTCAGAGGGAACCGAGGGTAGACGACGGTGGGGACGGAAGAACAGGCTGATGGTTGAGGAGCAACGGTGACTGCGAGAGAGAAAGAAGGAAAAAGAAGGTCCGATAGTGTCGGATTACTGCCGGTATTGTGAAGTCCAGACGCGGGGAAGAAGGAAAGAAAGAAGAAAACGGCGACGGCGGAGAGTACAGCGGTCGTTCTCAGTGGAAGGGGTGAATGAAGCAACGGGGGTTGCCAGAGATCTGAAGACCGAGGGGTTAGGGACGCAGGGGAACGTCGGATGGAGGGAACGAAGAAGAAGAAGTTATTAGAAATACCAAAAGAGAGTACAATACCAGCTAGCTCGAAGTAAAAGAGTAAGGACGCGAAGGTACGGTAGGTAGGTTCACCCTCATTCCTCGCCGAACCCTTGCCGACGCCGTCGTTTCACCCATCGCGCGGCATCCTCCAGCTACGCGAAGGTGTAGGCTTTCCAGAGAGACAACGAGAGTCTCGCCAGGCGAAACTGACGAGAGGAAACGTCGTAGGAACGGGATCGGAAGTAGAAAAGAAAGAAAAGGAAAATAGAGGAGAAGGAAGGAATACTCGGCAAGGATGATGGTAGCGATGGAGAAAGAGGAAAAAAGCAAAGGATCGCAGGAGAAAAGGGACAGAGGAAAGCCATATCTTAGCGCTTTCTTTATTTGCCGCGATTTATTTCGCTGTGTGCACAGAGAAGAGCGGGCAAGATGCGTCGGAAGCGGGGCCAGCCGAGTAGAAAAATGTGATATTCCTTGACAAATGGACGATGGCGACTCATGGCGGAGATCTACGTTTAAACGCGATTGTTTATTTCGTGCTCGATTGCCCGCTAATACCAATTTGCGATATTTCGTGGCATCGACCGCTGTATACCTCTCCTTCTCTCTCGCTGCCTTTCTCTCTTCCTCCTGTCAGGCTAACACCCCTCCATTTTTGTCCACGGACGAGGGAGCGACGGGATCAACGCGTGATCTATCGACGAAATAATTTTCGAGATCCCGCTGGCCATTGGGGACGAACAGGAGGAGGAGGGTAGTGGTGGAATCGCGATCGTCGCCGATGGTGCGTTAATTGCGTTCCCCCGCGATCCCGTAATTAAGTCCACTCTAATATGATAATTTCGATGAGCACTTTAATGAAGTATTCGTCGCTCGCTTTAATAACCGAACCGATTATACTTTATACGCTTGCCGATTTTGCCACGTTCACTAGATACGTTCGTAGGGAGCCAGTTTTGACGCAACGTGTTTCGTAATGGCTGCAATACTCGAATGTTAACAATTCGCTAAAGAATATCTGGTATTGCAAATTTTGAAACAGATGTAATTATTTCTTGCACGAATTTGTCGAAGTTTACGAATTTATGTTTGTCTTTGATTGGTACTTGTATTGGAACTATTTTCGATTATTTGTTCGTGAATTTTTTCGATAATTAGTCAAAATATTTAACATGAAATATCAACGTTGATCTCTTATAACACTTTTGTGTTTTGTCAAGATTAAAATTTCGATAAAAAATAGACCTGCAGCAAACCGGTTCCGTCTCTCCATCGGATAGCAATTATCGTCGTCCATGTCGCAGTCTATCAATCCATGTCCCTTCCCCCTTTCGTGATTTCTCACCCTCCACGCCCTTTGGACCAAGCAAGTAACACCCTTCTGGAAGAACGATTTCCCTCGTTTCACACTTACCGAGTCACTGCCTTCCCTTGGTCCCTTTTCACAAGTGTTCTTTTGTCGTGGATACTTAAGCAGAGCGACGCGTCGAAGTGTCGACGCGCAGTTATCGCGAGAGGCTGCACGCGAAAAGATTACGACTACTTGTTGACATCGTTTTAGATTAGCTGGAGTGATAAGAATGCGATACGTCGCGTAATCTAGCGTGATTCGCGAAAATCTATAGTATATCGAAATATAAAACGTCTTCTATTCCAAACAATCTTTTAGTCCCGAATATTTCGAAAAACGATTATATAGAAAAATCGTAATGGTAGATCTTGTATATTCTACAAATATAACTGTGTTTCATAGAAAACAACTTTAACGAATAAGAAGATACAAAAATAATACGATTACTTAATGGCTGTACAATATAAAAAGGATACGATATAATGGTAATTTCATTTTCAATTAACATTTTCTTTAAAGTAGCAATTAAAAACAAAGTTAGACTTGTACTTAAGGAAATTATTAACGAGGTTCCATGTTTACCACGATAAGAACAAAAACCTTTAATTAAGTTCTTCGCGGCTCTCTTTTCCTCGCTCTTCTTATCAAATATTTAATTATCGATTCATATTATCCCTCTGCTGTGATCATTTAAGATGATATCAGAATACTTTTAGCGGCAAATCGAACGGATTAAAACCGTCGAAATCACGAGAGGAGGTTAACAAGCGCGTAGGGTGTCTCTTCGACCTGGCCGATGCCTCTTTAGAAGGCGAAACGCAATTACGAGAGCGAAATCATAGCACGATCGGAGCGAAAGTTTTAATTGCCGGTATCAATTCGCATAACTGCCTTGATACGCGGCGAATTCGAGGCTCCGTTAGACACGCGGAACCAACTTCTCCTTCGCGTCTCTGCCCTACGTCAACGGACGTGCCCAGCCAAGTTTTAATTGCCTGTGTCTATTAATACGAGGATTACGGCAACAATATTCGCCATTAATATCGACGATGTAAAACGTTTTTCAACGATGCTCGAGTTTCGACGCTGCGCCCTTGATATTTTACAACGGAGTTTAAAACTAGTCGCGCGCGTGTAACGTTTGTGTTAGTTTTTCGATGCGTTGGCTTTTCCGGTGGAAAATTAATCCCGTGAACGGTCGGTGATAGGAAAGTCAATTTTTCCCGCGTAGCTCAGATGAAATTCAAGGGTGAATTGCAAACAAATAAACGATTGTTTAGGGAATATTTGGCAACAGAGTAAATAACCAAGTGGAAATGAAAGTGTAAAATGTTTTCCAATGTTTTTTGCGTTCTGCTTTTACTCGGTTTTTATTCAGCGCGTTGTTGTCCTTTTTTTGACGAATTGCCTGGATTTTGTCTAGCTAACTCATTTTACTGCAGCGTTTTTAAACCAACTATCGGCTGGTCAACGCTGGCCAAAGCTAATCAATATTCAGAAACGAACTCCTATGAAAAGAAAAAGATATTACTTGTTTAGAATTTTTTTGCTAGTTTTATATATTCCAATTGAAATACTTGTTACGATATTTAGAGACTGAAATATAACTTTACTTAGCTTCGATCTCTTTACACATATTCGTGAAACATATTCACCGAAATACACATAGTCAGATGAAAGAACGACCGCGTTACGCGATAAACTAAACTAAAATTCCAGATCTACCGACGATGTTCCATCTTCATTAAGAAGGCGAAATAGACGGCTTGATTCTTGGAAACCCCGTCAGACATACAGACACGCGTGCGAATGCTGCAGACGATAAATCTTCGCCCAATTATTCCAAGTATCACGGTTTTACACGTAGTTCGAGTCGACTGAAAAGGAGACGGCGTAAGTGGATTTAAACGGAGCTTGAGAGGGCTCTGGCCCGCGTTTTTCAAGCCGTCACAAATGGCGGATTCATTCCGGTCCATCAACTCTAGCAAAAAGTACGTGGTGGAACGCGTCGACGAGCATAGGCGTGACTCGTCGGTGGCTTGGAGTCCGCGTGAAAAAGTCCGAAGCTGCTAATAACCGTGATTCGAGATGCGAGAACCACGCGCATTAATAAGATAAATTAGCCCTATTCAACCGCGGTGCTCTTCCGCAGCTGGTTGCCTCGCCACTCTCGATCACCGGTTTGACTTATCGTTACGTATGCAGGGAACACATTTCACACTGATACGCTCCGTATTTGCGGCCACTGAATCGCGCTGATTGTATTCTCATGCAAAATATGTCGTCCATTATGCCCAGGACCCGTAGCTCCCTCTATATCTCCAATTACGGCGTCCTCGTGTAATTGTTATCGCGCGCATTTTGCATCTTCTCGTATCTTTCCAATGTCTGTGATTATTCATCGTGGTACACACGTGTAAAGGACTTAGAAAGGAGAGTAGAACAAAAGAATACACGAGGAACGAAGAAATTTGATTTGTTACGTGTGGAGTAATGTTGCAGATGCGTCGATGCTATTGTACTCGGTCTCTTACAGTCGCCAAATTAAAATACAATTTTTAAGCGTACGAAAGTACTTGATTAAATTTTCACAAATCGAAGACTCACATTGTAGTACTCGTGGAACAGGTAGCAATTTTGTCGCAGAAATACGTTCGAGTTTGTAAACGAAGGGAATTGGTAAATTAAAGAGAAAAGAAACGAAAAAGACGTGATGTAATATGCATAACATATATATATAATCGAATAAAATTGCTACGCACGCTATATGACTATCACGGACAGGCACAGTTCAGATGGTAACATTAGGAAACTTTCTGAACGGGAGGAATTTGTTTGTAGAAACAAAGGGGTAGACAGAAGTAAACTCGTTTAACGAAATGCCATTACCAGATCCTTGGTCTCCGCTTCAGATATAGGTGGGCCTAATCTTCTTTAGCTGTTAATAGGATTGAGACCTTAATCAATCAGACGCAGTACAATTAACGCAACCTTTTGACAGCCGTCCCGTCCAAGATGAGAACACCTGACGTGGATTTCTTTAATCAGTCACCTTCCAAGATCGGGGTGGCGCGAAGGGTGAAGGGGACACTAGGCACAGTGGGGAGAGGCGAACGAGAAATAAGTTGAAACGCGAAATGAATCGCGCAAGTGAGACTGACAGGTAATTTTTTAATCATTGAAGGCTTCTATCTACGAACTTAATCCACGAAGTTTTCCTCCCAGGCCTGTACGTTATATTTATAATGTAATTAAAATCTTTTTATTTCTCACGCTGGTAGAAAGTTTCGAAATTTTATGCAATTTCTTCAGCAAGATTGAGAAATGTAATTTTCGATATTTTTAAAAACAAACTCGTCGAGTAACTTCGCAATTTAATTGTTGATACTATCGCGAAGTTGTATATGTGTAAAACACCGTACAACAAATATCGTACTATGTGCGCGAAAGTAGGACAATATAACATTACGACTAATAACCATCATTCGAGATTGGAAAATGGAATTATTTCGATAAATCTGTTAGAATGGCCGTGATTTGCAACGTAACGAACCATCGCGGAAACAACTTCATCGTATTATCCGTTACTTTGTTCTCGCCCTTCAGCTCCGATTCATCCCTAATTTCAAGATCGCGCCCAACAATTTGACTTTCTTGCTTTCCACTTATCCCCGCTCCGACAGCTGCTCCGAGAATTACCGCTCGTTCTTCTCCGTCATTTGAGTCCACCCTTCAGCCTGCCGTGAGCATAAACTTCGAACTCGATGATGCGAGCAGTTCTCTTTTATTTTGGGCGAACGAAGCCGGTGACGATGCGTAGTAAATTAGGGTACGCGGAACGACAGAAGACAAACAAGCATTGAAAATTTATCTGCACGTAAATGAACGTAAATTCGCTAGTAGGTTTTGAAGTTTTAATTTCTATGGAATATCACAGGTATTTTGAGTATAGAGTTGTATTTTTCTTTCTCCTTCTTTTTTTTTCTGTGAATGGTGATTTGTAAATTGTTAATGAGATATTTCTACGTTTCTACAAAACAAAGCGTAAAGATAAAAATGTATAATTCAGTGTGCAGTATTCAATGTTTCAGTTTAACGCTGAAAATCCAGAAATTAAAATTCGATTCGATAGTGAAAATTCACAATTAAAAATATCACGTCGTTTCCATTTGACCTAAAACGTAAAGTGTATTTCCATTCGCAAAAATCGTTATCCAAAAATATAGATAAACAGTAGATTACAACAATGTTTTTTCAATACCGTACGTTGATATTATTCTAACTTGTAAGCGGCGTCGCTGAAGCGAACAATTCGCGTCACCATGGGCGCTGTACGTAGAATAACAAGCCGCTTGTTTGCAATTTCACTAGTAATTTTCGACACGCGAATCGAGGTAAGCATTTGAATGTGTCTCATTTTCGTCGGTCACGCTAACAGAGAGATTTCATCATCAACGTGTATTGTGGCCCGTTACTGGGCAGAGGGGCCCGCGAACACGACTATGGCAAACACGTTATAACGCGCAGAATTTATTGGCATGGAATTCGTTCGCCTTTCATGCGTGTGACAAGGCACTGAGACCTCCTTTATACGCCACTGCCACGCACCCTGGTATTCCTTATAAGCGGCGTTACTACGTTCTACAATTTTGCAGACACGAGCCTCCGCAGAGAAAGCAATAAATGCGCGAGTAATTTAAATTTACGAGACTGTAGAAGTCCCGTGGCAAATAAGAATGTAATGGAAAATTGTGGTCGTCTGAAAGTTCGAATAAATAACAAATAAACAACTTGCCATTTAACTAATTACGTATTTTAGAAGAAAGAAAGTTTGATCCAGTGTTAGAATAGACGCGTGTATACTATAAGTATAATCATTTCTTGTAACAAATAGAAAGTACACAGAAATATAAGGAATTTTTATGATAAAGAAATAATTGATTCTGAGTTCTCTATCGTTTTGTTCCATCCCTTTAAAGGGTTAAAGGGTTATTTTCTTAAGTTTACAATTTGCAAGTTTCTAGCCCATTAACACTATCAATACCACACTCGTCTAGCAACAGGTCAGAATATAGCAAATTCTACACGCCATTTCTCTCATCATTGTTATAAAAGTAGTTCGAAAGATCGACAAATCGCGGCAAATAGGATTACATGCGCACAATATGCGCAAAGTATGCTCAAGGGAAATTGTTCGCGATACAAGACACGATAGGCCAGCCTGACCACAGCGTGAGAACGGAAGCGGATCTCACGGAGACCATGTTAATAAATCTCTGGTAATTAGAAATAATGTAACAGCGGGATAAAATTGCCGGTGGGCTCGAGTCGGTCGGCTGATTCATTTTTTACGCCACACGAGCGTTAAGATCTTTTAGCCGAGCCGGTTATAAATGATTCGTGAAACCGGAGCGGCCCACTTCAACCTGTCGTGTATATCCACATCCCAGAACTACCGCCAGCCATCGCCTCATTAGTCACGTTGAATTCGTTTCAATTAAATCGCCCTCCCGATGCTTCATTAACCGCGCGCTCTGCCGAATCGTTTGGCAAAATTTTGCCCAGGGAACAGAACGTTTTCTCCACGGAGATCGTCTTGGATGGGTCGTTAGGCTCCCTCCTCCTTAGAATTTTGGTCTGTGATGATCATTTTTGGATCTGTTGACATAACGAATTCTGTATACTTCCAAGGACTTTAAGGTATCAATGCCTAAAGATGTTTTTTACAATTAAATTGATAAGACGATCTGGCGTAATATATTATTTTATATATTATTTTTTATTTTCTTATATTGCATTGAATAGTCCTATAAGAAAACCAACACATATATGTACACACTATTTTTTATTTACGTGTATCGTCTGCCGTGCTTCAAATCTAATCTCCAAGTTCAGGCACTCGTACGATCGACAACTACTTCTTGCAAACAATAATTCAATCCAAAATACGATTTCCTAAAACCATCTCCATCACCAGGAATTCCAAGCTGCAGAAGAATCTTAACTACCGATATATCACATCAGAAGTTTGCGACTCGCTTCTCCATTAACCAAACAATATCAATCTTGGGTAGAAACAAACTTTCCTTCCTTTTTCTCCATTGCGAAATCACGAGAGGTTCTCTAACCGGATTACCGAACCGCGAATTCACGTCGGTGCAGCAACTTGGCGGCAGCACATTAACCCAGCCCAACGGGAGGACATCGAGGCAAGCCCTTTAATCGAGCAGATTAAAACGTCGCGAGTCGGCGATTGTCCTCGCGCTGCGATTAGCCTCGCAGCTAAGAAGAAACCTTCGTCTTTCTTCCACCTCTCTCTTTCTGTTCCACTCTCGGCTCGTAAATCAAGGTGGTAATAGTCCTTGGAGGCGGAAATATAGTTAAACGTCTCAATTGCAGCGAGCTCCGCGCCGTCGAGTCCGGTTGGCAATACTAATTAAGTGCCTAGTGTACCCTCTGTGTTGAAGGGAAGGCTCTCGCCGAATCCGGAAACGAGGGTAGATGTAATTAGGATGAGTTGTGACGCCGGCAGCAGCCAAACCCTTAGCTTCGTTGTCGGCTGAACAACTCCCTGGCCGTAGTCGTCGTCGACGATGGTCTACGTGTGCGTCGTCGTGGCAGATGCCGCGTGTCTACACGTGCACGCACACGCGCGTGATCGCGTGCCTCTCCGCGTAATCTGCTTCGAGCAGACCCCGAGCCGAGGTTATTATTGTCGGCTCGGAGCTTGATCGTTCCTATCGAGCCAAGCATTAGCGTACAAATAATGCACGCGACTATCTGCTCGATCCTCGCTTTAATTGCCCGAATGATCGGGAACGAGGTCGTGTAATCGACTCTCCTACACTGGTAAAGTGTAGCCTCTCTCTCTCTCTCTCTCTCTCTCGTTGTTTTACGTTCGCGTATGCAGGCTTGAGCTACACAGATTTGCAGCTACAAATAGGAAATCGACTCTGTGTCTTGTGAAATATTTAGAATTGCCACGATATCGAGACACAAGTGTCGGGGAATGCTAAATTAATGGCGCTGGTCTTTGGTCAGAATTGTGAATGATGAAGTGAGAATTTTATGTATGTCATATACATACATATGCGTTATCAGGTAATAAAGTTTAGGATTCCTAGAAGATATTGTAGGGTTATTTGTAGGCTGCAAAAATAAGTTTGTTCTACTTACTGAAATTGTAATGCTGCATTTATAGACTTTGTCTTATCGCAAAGCGCGGCTTTATGCAAAAAGTTCATTAATTCAAAGACAGATCGTACAATGTTGCTGCACTTTTGCTTATCGTTCCATCTGACTTCTACAGCTTGCCTACTTTCTACCAGTGATTAACCTATTCTGATAAATCCACTATCCATATTTCATTTTCACTACGTGCACACTATTATCTAAAAATTTATAGACCTAGTCCCACCATTTTACATTGCTCTAAATCTATTTTATTATGTATTCGACTATGCGCCTGACACTTTTTTGTAGGAATTTACAAATGGACTTGTCTATATAGCAAATTAGAAGATGTAACCAAATCGATTTCGATTTTGCGCGTTGCACGTGTTGCAATGTAACGATGGGATTGTCCCGTGGTTTTTGCGCACGTAATTGGCGCGAGCGCAGTTTATCGCGCGATTAAGGGAAGCCCGTTTCCCTCGTTCGAATTGAAATTCACCGTAAATGAAGCTCGAACGTTTCAAATTAAGACAGTTTCTCTAACCTTCGCTATACCTCCGGATAAACGGCGATCGTAAAGCCGTCCCCGCTCCATTACCGGTCGAAGAAACTTTATGCGCACCTACTTTCTCTAATTGCTGGTCGCCAGGATCGCCACTAAATTTCCTTGACAGAATCAGCCACACCCTGTCTAGAGCTCATCAGGGTAAAAGTCCGGAAAGACGGAAACGGTTAAAAGGGTGCCGCTGGCACGAATAATGGTAAAAATTAACCTCCTCTTTCCATTTCATTTTGTTAACACGCTTTCGCGCAAAATGCATTTTTTCATTCACGATCGTCTTTCTTTTCAAGGAAACTCGTTCCATATCTAATATAAGGCACAAAAATTTAGATCATCTATTTTGTAGATTCTTCTGTCTTTTTTATGTGTTCTCCTTAATCTCGTGATGCTATATATCGTATATAAAAGTCTATGTTTATGGATTTGTATGATATGTCTTATTTATCACGGCACAACCTTCCAAACAATTTGACAGCCACCGAAATATCCCATTGAATTCTAAAACACCTTGTACAAATGGGAAGAAACGGTGTGCAAATATCTCTTACTTCTATCATATTTCCTGTTTTACAATTTCGAAATGTGCCTTATTTATGTGCCGTACTCAGGCTATCGTTACACGCAGACAGCATCGAAAACGACATCGTCGATGACGGGTTGCTGAAACACGGCTCGCGTAGATTTTTCTTCGGACATCTGTTGGCCGATTGAAAGCCGGTCGATATTCGTGATGGGTGTCTTAAAAAAAAAAAAAAAAAAAAGGTTGGAGGAAGAGAAAAATGAGTGACGGGCAAAATGAAATACGTCATCGGTCGCGACGATATTTCATAGTTCCGGACGATCAATCCGGATGCGAGATTCCGGGGCTATTCGCTCGTTCCCACTACAAATTAAAGAAGCTTCCACCGCGTGGTGCCATTTTCTCTGGAAATCGTTGATCGTTTCTACTCTTCGTTTCCTCTTTCTACTCTTTCTTTTTATTCCACGTAATCTTACAATGATCGTTCGGTTCTTTCTCGTGCGAGTGTATAAAGAAATTTTAAGAAAGAGTCATGCAGTACCAATCGCTCTAAGTTTTATTGTTATATCTTGGGCTGGAGTCGGTGAAAATCGAAATTTAAAATTAATTTTATGGAGTTCAATGATAAGAATTGATAATTTGCAAGAGTATAAATGTTGTAATCTGTACGAAACAAAATGTCAGCTCTAGAAAATAACCTTTAACACTCGGAATATGAACGTTTAACAAATCAGAACAGTGAGAGCAATAGAATGAACAATATGTTTCCAAAATATGTTACACGGAATTGTTACATTAATTTGTTCATCCAAAGAAAAGTACTAATATCTCAGGAAAAAAGCCAGATAATTTTCACTCGTCCCCAATATAGTAAAGCAGATAGAATTTATAATTATAAAATTATAATCATTTGAAAAATAGCAAAGTAAATTTAGAGTCGGATAATATACAACACAGTAGAAAAGTCTCAATTTAGTCGGACATGAGATGTTCGGACGAAAAAAAACGTAAATTTAACCAAACAAAGTTCAATCAAATTGCCCGAACGATCAAACATTTCTCCAATTGCACGCTCGGCTATCATCATTTCTCCAAACTTCATTGCCCCAAACACGTTTTTCCTGTGTGTTTTCAACGTCTCCGAAAATTCCGATTACAATTCCTTTGGTTAATCCGTCAAATTAGTTCACCCCACCCGGTCAAATTTCAATTTCTTAAAACCCATCTCAGCGCGTCACGATCTATATATTCTGAAGCTCAGAGCAGCGGGAGATTCGGCCCATCAGGGCGTTCGAATAATTAGCGAGATGGGACACTTATCTAAGTATTCGCAGTAGGTCGCAGAATGGTGCGTCAGAAGGATAGGAAGGAGTGTATGAGAACGTAAGAGAAAGACAAAGAAAGGGAGAAAGTGGGAAGATACGTCTTAGAGATACCAGAGGAAGTCTTCGGTTGGCTTGCTGGCGGTCCTGTAATTTCGATAATTACGGGTTAATGCGTTTAGCTGCGGCTACATACGTACCAGTAACATGATTCCAGCTTCTCGTAAGATAGCTGCAAATTAATTAAGCGGCTGCCATGGTTTGCCGAATAGTATGTGTTTATCGGTAGCTCGAGCGCTGGCATGTAGATCTTGTCTTTAGTCGAAGAACATTGCGGCCCGCGGAATTTATCGGCTTTCCTGGCTGCTCGACAGCTCGTATACCGTCGCATGGTTAATAATTGCGGTGCTTGTTCTCTTCGAATTTGATATTTTGGATATTTTGCGTAGAATTTCGATTTTTATTCCTCGTCACTTCTTTCGTCCCCATTTTTATTTTTTAAATCTTTTATAAGCGAATATAAATGTAATTTTGTGAATAAATCTTGTCAAAGATATAAGCAAGTGTTCGTATATTTTTGAAGGGTAGTATACTTGCACCCATTGCTACTAAGTTTCCCTCTATGACGAAACAATATCGTGCGTTGCCATTTTTTCGGATATCCTCGCCTCGTGTTCCCTCCGCACCCCCTTTGCCGCACCCTCTCTCAACCACTCTCACGGTTTTCGTCGCCTCCACCCTATCTGCATTCCTAGTCCCAACGAGCCGCAAAGGAATTCCAATTTTAAACAAAAGTTTCCTGACGGCGGCAACCTCTTTGCTTTCTTTCCCTCCTCCACCCGCCCTTGCACAATTCCGTCTCCCTCTTTCGTCACGTTTACCATATCTTACCCCTCTGTCGTCCATTTTACTCCTGTCTCGTTCTACCCGTCTGAATTTCTCCGTCATTTTCGTTCCTCGTACGGCCAACGTCGTGGATTCTAGGTTCGCGTTCACGCAAAGTGCTTCTAGACTATTGCTCCATCGCCATTTTGTTTACAACCCATCCCTAATCGCTGGAATTTTTTCTCCTTACACGAACCTCGGGTGTTCGATACGCCGACCAGGCGATAAAATTGCGCTCGTCTTTTAAGTTCCCTCTGGGGAGAGGTGATGTCTCTGTGACAGCGCGCTTGCATCGTCTAGCAGGAAAACCGGAGGCAAACGCGTGCGTTGATCGATACTTTATGCAGGCAGACAAGCGTTTCCACGATTTCGCTTCAGCGCACACGGGTAATCCCGTTCGAAGCATCGTGTACGACCTGCAGCTTCGGGTTCTCCAGAATTTTTGTCGTTACATGTTTCTCTGATGGAAGATCATCCGTTTTCGAGGAAGTTGAATAGCAATTTCTTAAAGTAACCTACGCAATAAAATTATAAAATTTATTGAAAATTAGGTCGATCAGTTTGTCTTGCAAGAGGTTCAAGTGACATCCTCCGCGCAGCTTATACAACGCAAACCCTAAGCAGCTAGATCGCTGCGATAGTCCTTATAATTATACGAACCTCGTTCTATTTGTACGAACGAAACACGAAAAGGAAAGCGTTAACGGTTCGAAACGAGCATCCTCGTAGAAAAAGCATCCCTCGGCGAACAACGAACAGTAGAACGTCGGGACGCGGCGAGGACAGCGATAAACAAACGCTAATCCATAAATCCTCCGGCAAACGGGAGAAAGCACGCACTATATATGCGCGACGGCCGACTCGAGACGTATCAGTGCCGCGTCTGCTGCAATATCGATAAAACATTGATCCCCCATTCGTGCCTGAAGCCCGCCGTATAGGATTCGCACGGTTGCCGCGTGGCCCGCGCACACGTGCACACGCAGCCAGCTCGTGCATACGGGAACACCGTTTCCACGGGATTATATCCGACTGCACGGCGTGCGTACACCTCCTGCACGGTGGCATGGTACCTGCATCTATACGTGTACATACATATATACATACTTACCCCTTCCTTCTCGTCAGCCTGTTCTCTATGTCTTCCACCCTCTAGCCGGTATGTAGCCAGGACCTCGCGTCTATCGGTATCGCGATCCGCACGCGAATCACGAAGACCGCGCCGCCAGGAATTCGACGATGATGGAATTTGGGTCGACGGTCTGACGATCTTCTTCCTTCTCTACTCGTTTTTGCTTCCCCTTTTTCTTTCTTTCGTTTCTTTTTGATCGTTACTCTTCGGGGATGGGGGTAGTTGAACGCGAGCAACGAACGGGGTGCAACGAACTCCAGTCGAGAGAACAGATTTCGATGCGAATTCGATATCGTCGTTGTCTCGTGGGATATGGTGGTGGAGATTCTCCTTTTGGAATTTATAGGATGGCGAGAATTCTTTTTTCTTTTTTTTCTTTTTTTTTTTGAGGCATGTACGAAGGGTTTTATAAAGTGGAAAGTAATGTGAAACGTCCTTGGGTTTGGTCTGTTGTAAAAAGCAAACCGATGCACACGATTGCTCGTATCCGCTATTTCATGCCATTCCTTTGAACAATCTTGCTACTTAAGCCATTTACCAAGGGCATCGATTTGAAAAACAGATCTCATTAACCCATCCCTGGAACCGTCGCCTTGGTGCGATTAACTCGCGACATCAAACGCAATTACAACGCATCGAACGTTTCACCCGTTCCCCACAGGGACTTTGTATTTATTTCGAACTATGAAACCCGAAGTAATCGAGAACACCGTCTGAGCCACGGTACACTCGCGTCCCATTGATGTCGGATTAATTTTATTCCCAGCTGCTCTGCGCTTCCCGTTCGCGATCATCTTTTCCGTTTAGCATCCGGATCAAAGCGGCGGAAATCACGCCGGCATAATCGCGCGCGATTCCGCTCTTCACCGCGGAACGTCCCAAGTGTCTCCAGACACGGAACGAAAGAGGATGGTGAAATGGCGGGGGTGGCACCCGCTTCTTGGCGGATCAAAGCGCGGATTTCCGTCGACGGCAACGAATTGGCAAACTTCTCTCTCTCTGAAGATAGAACAGTAATTATAAGGTCGACGACGACGACGATGGGAGCGCGAAAGGACCGGGGGTGAGAGACCAAGGGGTGGCCAAGTGAGAGGGGCGAAGCGACAGACGAACACGCGATGGTCTCAAACACTGCGGTACAAAATTCACAATCTAATTCAACTAAGCAAATTACCAGCAACTTCCTGGGCGGCAGCTCTACGCACGCTGTCCCTTCGGCCTGCATTCCCAGAAACTTAGATCAAAGGGGCCGTCGATCTCCAACCCCCGGCCATTTTCTCCACCCTTTCGCCTCCCCTTCCCTCTCAGCTCCCTTTCGCTCATGCTGCTCTTTCCGTCTCCCATTTCGGAATATCGCCCAGGCCCCCTTTCATCTCCGCGTTTCATACTTCCGGCTTGTCTGTCGCGCCCGACACGCCGGCGAATATCGAATTCTGGCTGCTTGACCGGTGGCCCCTATGGAACCCTGTCTACGACGCTCGAGTCAGTGCTCTATCCGGAATAGTCTGACAGGTTAGATCGGGTTTGCTGCAACGGGTTGAGTAACAACAGGTTACGCAAGTCCTATTTTATTGGAAAGGAACTGATAGGAATCTGCTGGATGTTTTTGTTGCGTGACTAAGGTTTGTGGGGCGGTATCGGGTACTAGAGGGAAATCTGATTGACGTACGGTGTCCGATATTGTTACGATAACTCGGAATATCTTTGTTGTTTTTTTTGGGGGGCAGATTGTGATAGGAGAGGGATTAAGGTTCAATGAAACTGGGTATAGTATTGCAGTTAACGTTGAATTAACGTTGTTTTCGGCGTTTCTTCGGTCGAATGGAAGCTTTTATGTCTATGAACTATTGATTTCTGAAAATTGGAATGGACAAAACCACTGTTTTGTGGATGACACAACAGTAGAAACACAGTGTATGATTAATTGTTGAAGCAAGATTCCAATTTTTATTTAAATCTCGAGAGGCAATAGAACAAAGCTTTATGACAGAACTACGTAGTATTTTAAAGGCAGGAAGGAATATAAAATCTGAAGAAATGGAAGTATTTTATAACCATATGATAAACTATCTTTCTTCAATCTATAGAAATTCTTTTTTTATAGATAGCGGGCTTTCACTGCTTAGGTCTTGATAGGTTAGCAAAACTACAACGTTCAAAAATATTTAGTTCCAAATCCACGGGCAAAACGCCACTGTCCCTGACACCAGCAAAATCAACGGCGAATCGCCAAAAACACCCTCTGGCTTCCATTCTGAATTTCCACCTACTCCAGTTACTGTGTCGCGTAAATAGCAACAGGGAGAGGACAGGATCAAGAGGGATGCTGACGAGTATACGTAGACGCGAGTAGCAGCAGGACGAGGGTGGCAGAGGACGCAACACTTCCGGGACGCAATATCATTCGGAACGAGGCAGATTGTAATTCCCACTTGCTTGGTCTTCGGAGGTAGCAGGTAGCAGAAGCTGCGTTTGTTGATTATCCGGCCGGTAAACAGGCGCATTGTTATCGATTGGGCCAACAATCTGCCGCCCCCCTCCTATATTGACGCAATACTGCCTCGCACTTGCATAATGAATGGTTGGCTAATGACCCTACGGAGGTTGCGGAAACCGCAGCTAGAGGATGGTAGGCCCGGGCCTCGAAGCACTTCCGGCATCAAACATGCACCGCTCGTGGATCCTCGGAATCCACGGGGTCTCCGGCCTGGCTCTCTCTCGACCCGTGTATCGTTCCAACATACCGTTCCGTAATAGGAACGCGGAGGTCGACTTTAATTCTTCATTAACCGAGCGCCAACAGAGAGCATCGCGCTACCGTGGCCAGATATCCAACTGGTTGGATATCCACCGCGCGATACCGTTCGTAAATTTATTAAGCCCGAGTATAAATTTAACAAGGACTGTTTGTTACCTAGGTCGAAAGAGAGATTTGTAGATTCGCAAACTTGGGATTGGTAGATCTTATTGGTCGACCTAATTGCGTCGGGGTTAACGGTAGTTGGTAGGATTGAACTTAATCCTTTGGACATTATGAATACCGAATATACAACCGCGAGTAGGATGTTCTTCTCTTATGAATGGTGATCGTAACAGGTGTGAAGACACAGTGAAACAGTATTATAGCTTATATCGCGTTTAAAGTACGATAGAGAAATATCTTACGTAAGATTATATCTGTTCTATGGATATATTTTACATATTCTGATTTCTTAATTTTCAGCTCTACCGAGCACGCGGACTCCAACAAGCAGATTCTGACCACCAGTCTGACGTGTCACTGTAAGTATATACTTTATCCATCTTACATAGCGGTGAATCTTCGAAATTGTAGCATGCGATATATCATAGCTTAAAGGAGACAATTCCAAAACCAAATATCACGTACGCTTACCAATATTCCGACAAATATACAACGTATACAAGCTCGGTATAAAATTTCATGCTGCTCCAGAACACACAGAAACGTAATCATAGATAGCGCTACTAATTCAATTTCAATTTCAGTTGTCCAACGCGCACGCATCTATAACCCTATCCTCTGTCGCTCGAAACAAATCTCCACACAAACCCTTCTTCCCTCTCAACCGTTTAAAGTCCAATAATCATCCACAATGGTACAAAGCATCAGGTACAAAGTACCTGCTTCGTCCCAGACTTGGCTCAATCAAATTGCCATCAATTACATCCCCCGTTGCAAGTACTCCGTTAAGTATCGTCCGGGACATCGTTGAGACCCGAGGGAGAAAGAAAACGAGACGCGAGACTCGACAATCGCCGGCTTTCCTCCCAACAGTGAATCGCACGCTTTTTACGCCACCCCGTTCAGCCGGTTGTGTAACTTCGTCCGTTTAATACGGGACGGTTCTTTTGTGTCCGGCTTTCTGTCACTTTCGCGGTTTCGCCGCACCTTTGGAAACACCGCGACGGTAGCTGACGACTTTTCCGCGTCGCAAGTTTCTCTTCTGTACAGCCGAGGGACCCGCGCGCGCAATAACGACCCTAATCTCCTTACGTCGTACCCGGCGCTGTTTTTGCCACGGCCCGAACGAAAGTGCTTACGCCGTTGACCAGTCGGCTATAAGGGACTTACAATTTACTTGCGCGTAAGAGGCTTTATGCGGCGCACCGCGCGTAAAACGTCGCGTCGCCCCGGCGGAATTTTACTTAATGTTCGTTCCGCTTTGCATTCTCGCGCCAGAGAGTTGACACCAGTCGGGGGAGAATAGAACGGGGCTTTATATCGCGGACTACGCCTCCGACTTTTCACGAGATCGCGGCTCGGACCGTCGTTAAAGGAGAAAGAGAAGAGAAAGGGAGGTTTTTCTCTCTGAAACGAAAGCCGGAATTATATACGATCCGGAAGAGGCGGTCACCAAGCAGAGGGGGACGTTTTTGCACGTCTTGGGAAACGAGCATCGTTACGGGTCTCGTTTCGAAGCGGTAATAGCCCCTCCGGATTGGCCGTGTTATAGTCTGCAGGCAATTCGGTGACGTTTGATTTCGGGCATAGGGTGGGTTTACTGTCTTGGTTAAGTGATTAATAAAGCTGGATTTTGGGAGATTAGCACTGTAAATATATCTATGATGATATATGATGGGAGAAGGTTATTTCTAAAAATTTTGGCACATTTATGCCTTGTTCAGATTAGTCGATTTAATCCATTTCGAGCAATGTTATTCGACTAATGTGAAGGATAGAAACTTGAAAATAGTAAAATAGTTGCTTGAATTCAAGCCTGAACGAAGCTGGAATATATATCTAGCCCTTTTGACGAAAAACATCAGTATATCTTACTTACTTTGCCGATTATTACGGCTCAAGTCTTTGAATTATTTTGAATGTAAATGAGATATATCAAATATGTGTGGAATTCCCATTTCACGTTATTAATAATGAAATATTACGAACCAAAATTTATTCGATTTGAAATTATCGTATAATTAAATATGCACATAATAAATGATATTCGGGACAATGACTAAAACTAATCTTATATTTAGATATTACCCGCCCTATCAATATGAATTAAATATTTATTCGATAAGTTTGTGGCGAATCGATTAGATATTATGTTTAAATTTGTCCGTAAGGAAAGACGAAAAATAATAGCTAATATGTGCGAAAGTAACGTAAAAATCTTTGGACACATCTTTCCCGTTAAATTTCGTTCGACGTTGAAAAAACTTTTACCTGCGGCTTCTATCTTTTCCTATTAAATAATATGGCGTGTTTTAATCCATCTATAACGGAAGGCAATCAGTCACAAAATAATGGACGAAACGTGTGCTCAAATTTTTATATATAGACTATTTCACCGGACTCTGTCACATGAAATATGTCTGTCGTATTTAAAATCGCAATTTTTGTACGAAACATTTTTATGAAATTCTAAATGGAGCAAAAATATTTCAAGTGAAAAAGTTCAACCGGAAACCATATATAATACAGTTTATTACATACTTCAAAGTTTTTCACTATACCTATCGAATATGTTCCTCCTTAGGTTGGAGGTTTTGCACATTTTTTCCACACTCTTCTTTTTAACAAAAGCACGAGGATTTTTTTAACTTTCTACAAACATTTTCTTTCTTTCTTTTAGGAACGTACTATCGTTTTTAATCAAACATTTCCTCCTTTCGCAGTTCAATATTATGTAAATTTTAGAACGTTTCTCTAGAAATGTTTTCGTAACCCAGGACTGTTCGATTCCTCTTTCGATGATGAGTCGAACGCTTCATTCCAGTTTAGCGATTTATTTTCGTGTTTCGTTAGCGTGGTCAGCCTTCAGTTGCTCGAGTCGTTTTCTCACCAATGTCGTCAAGATAGCCGCCGCGTAACGAGCATTTCCGGTAACCAGCGCACGATGCTTCTTGAAGTTTAAATTACTCGAGCTCGATGGTTCTTCGCCGATGAAAAAAATTCATCAAAAGTGCGCGTGGCCTTAAGTGTCGTGGTTTAGGTTACAATTTTTTGAACTTTAAAGTTAATAGTGGTATACGTTACGTAATTACGTTGAATTAATAAAGAAGTGTCGTGGAATGCGTTTTCGGTTCGTTTTATGGTTAAGAACGCCGGCAAGTGAGTTTGATGGAAGTACATTTTTTTACGACGTTTGCAACTGAACGATTTTATTCGTTTTTCCGGAGAATACGAACGAACATATGAGCACGTTCTCTGTCATAAAATTAGATTTCTCTAAAAGAGGATACAATTACGAGTGCTTTGGACTAAAAACACGGTTAAAAATCCTTCTTTCTGTACTCTGTATTCCAGTATTCGTCAAAGTTTACGACATTGCGCGTGTCAATAGGGTCACTGCTGAAGAGTACTTTTATTTACTTTAACTTCTCTTTTATTTTAAATTCTCATAAAATAACATTGTTCGTAACAGCGCTTTTCTTCTAAATGAAAATGTTTTCAGAAATGTTCCTTGTATATTTTAGAATATACATTTTGTATATCTACGTTTTCTTCTATACATTCATAGAGAATGTCGTACAGAGTTTCCACGTGAACTTTGTTACCGTGTTTTATGGTTAAAAATAGTATAAAAGTATTATATGAACAAAGACTGTTAAAAGCTTCGTTAACAGGTTAAAACAAACGTAACGCGAAGATTATAGAAGCTATTTGTTTTCAGCAAGAAGAATGTGTTGCACATAAAACGTGCATAGAATAAATCCTATTTCGGCAAACCAATTTGCCATAATAAGCGTCATGTTACATGGAAGTGACTTCTACTTTTAAGATTTCATTTTGTTTCCCAATTATATGGAATTGAGTTTCCCACGTTTCTCGAAATTCAAATTTACAAAATTGGCAAATGCTTTTATCATATCATGAATCTGGTACACTCCTCTGCCCTTAACGTGACATTCATCAATGCAACAATCGATAATTCTCTAACTATTTGTTCTACATATACCAAAGTGGGAACACGTTCAAGTTTACTTCTCCACAAAACTACTGGTAGATCAAGTTCGCGAACTTCACGAAGTACCGTAATAACAATACAAGTCCAGCAACGCCATGAGCGAACGTTTACACAAAGACAGTAGTAAAACAAATCCGTTTTGCCTGGAACTCGGTAGAAACAGATCAAGGGCTACGCTACGTAATCTCGACGGGAGAGTCGTTGAATGGCCGCAGCGGCTCGGTATTGGTTAGGAATGGCGGTCTAGCGGCGGCCAAAGTGAGTTTACATCGCAGTTAAGTTTCGCCTTAACGCGATGCCGAACTGCCTTCTCTCCCTCCATCACGTGGCAGTGTGTGACACGCGGATTTACCGACCATTTGGCAAATGAAGACGAAACTGCCTCGTAGATTACTGTGACCGCGATACACCACCGACAGCTGGAACCTCTAACGTGTATACCGGGCTTCCTTCCAACGTGATCGAAGCGATCGTCTGTCGGAAGCTACCCCCTTCGAATGTGTCTTTGTCTCTGCTTAATAGCGCGTTTCGTGCTCTGTCTCATTACACAGTGCTTGAATGATTTAGTTGTTAATTGTGGTTGCTTTCATGCACAACATTGTCCTCGGGATTGGGTCGTATCGCGAATCTTTTTTGAATAATCGAAAAAATGTGAGAGGAAGACGATGAATTGTTTAAGGAAGGTTGCGTTTTCTTTTTCATAGAAGCACACAGTATTTCTTTTTAATGTGACTGAATTCCTTATTGAACAATAAGTAATTTGGAGGAAGACTTGTTCTGTCTCCTAACTTTCAAAATATAAAAAATAGAGTTTCAACGCCGAAACTCGAAGACTGTGAAACATTTTAAATTTATATTTGTATTATTTTCCACACAACTCGTTTTTCAGATAATTAAGTTTAGAGTAACAGAACGATCCACTGTGCACGCTTTATTATTCGTGACGGATTTCAAATTTACGAGAGAAAATAACTATTCTGTTTTTTTTTTTCAGGGATCAAAAATTGTCATTCTATAAAGAGCATATCGAATATTTTACTTTGGAATATTTTGAATGTTTCGTACATGAAATATATGTATACGATATGAATTTTAAACGACGCGACTTCGAAGAGACAATTTTTGATCGTATAAAGTAACAATTTTTTATTAACTAAACGCCCCCTTTATCTTTTTTTTTTATAAAAATATTTTCCAAAAGGAACTTCTTCCTTTATACTGCATTTTCAATCGAAAGTGGAACTAATTAGAAGCTATGGTCAAGTGTTTACCATCTGACACGAGTCTAAGAAATTTATCACATTCTCCGGGATTACTGTCGAAATTGGGAGAAAAGGGAGGGTCGAAGTATCATTTTCCTTTATTGGAGGAAACATCGGTGGAATTGTTCATGAAGCTCAAAGCCATAAAAGGGGAAGAAACGGTTCAATAGCAGTGTCACCATTCGCGTCATGAAATTAAAAGCTTTCCTTCTCGATATCAACGCAACCTTCGAATTATTCCGATTTATTGAACTAATAAACTTCAAGAAATTTAATAGACGAAGATTTAATAATGACTTCGAACGATGACGAATAGCAGTAACTTTAATAGTTGAAAGACATGCACGACTATTTAATCCAAGAAATTTCGAATTCAACAAGAGAGTAGTAATGAAATATAATATTTTATAAAGTTAGCTAAAAACCCATATTGAGAATCTCACGAGATAAGCTGAAGCATTTTCGAACCTAGAAATAGACGCTGCAATCGAGTTCGCAATCACTGCAGTTAGAGCTACGTCCCCTCTTTCTTGATCTCAAACGAGTCGCTTTTGGAAGATCCAGCAATGGTTCCGTTTGTCTTCAATCAACTGATGCTTTAACCTGTGCAGACGGGCGAATGTGGAAATTCTTCTCTGTAATCAATTAAACGGTAATTTCTTCGTTCCTTTTGTTTTCCTTTCATCAATTGACGTAAAGTTCCCATTCGATGTGATATCGTCAAAGAAGCAGCGGGAAATCCAAATCATCGTTAATCAAATCTTATTTATTTCTTACTGTTAGAACAAGAAATATTAATTTTTGTCAGTATAGTTAATTGATTATTGTTCATAAACAAGCGAACATAGGATATTCGTAGATATCATTTTACATCTGATGTTTTTATTATGTAAGTTACTAAATGGAACGGTATAAACATTCGTATGTAATATTCGTTCATTTCTACAAACACAGGGAACGAACTTATCAATGTGAATTTTAGTAAAATTTGAAATTTTGTCCTTTAGTAAAGTCATTAAAAAATGCATATCCTTTGTAGTTGACTGGACACAAAAAATTGCAACTATTTAAAACTCTATTACAACTTAGGAGAGTACCTGAATTTTCATGAACAGTACAATTGTTGCAAATTGTTTGTTTTACATGCAGATACTTTTTTGAGTTGAGCGAAAACAAATGAAACATCGAATTGGAATCTAAATGGATGCGAATACCATATCTGAAGTACTATGCAAACAAGCTTTTCATGTAAATATTTTTTTAAAAGCGACTGAAATTTTTATATGAAAAAATACGATAGCAGATGTATGTTCTGCAATTTCTTGAAGTGTTCAGTTACGTACCGGACACCGAATATCGCGCCATGTACGCTTGTAAATTTAATTAGAAATATAAAATATCGATGATCTTTCTAGAAAATAATAAAGTCATGGAAGATTAAAATTTGCAAAACCGTACAACGTGCTCGTTTGTTTGGCCAAAAATGAGATTCACGCCTGTGTTGATGAAAATATAATACATTAAACTGAAATTTCGTTCATTCTGATAAATATGAGTTATTGTTTACATTTATTTTAATCAATCAGCGAAAAAATTTTTTCATTATCCGTACGATCGTTGATTGTCAATGTATTCGATTTGTTTGAAAATTACACGGCGTACATATATTTTTCATGTAACATCGACTCACCCCTATGCGTCGCGGTTTTTCGATCTCACGGAAGCAAACAAAATTTATGAGTAAATCGTTTCACCGTAACGTTATAACCTCATCCATCCTCATCGATTATCGTTGCTTTTAATATTCTCTCTCTCGTCCGCGCGAATCAACATCATCCCTGAGTGCAGTCACTTTTGGAATACATTTCACGTCATGGTTGTTCGATAATCGTTTCGTTCAAAAACTTCAATTATTCGACATCCTATCTGTACGAAACGTGCACCAAGCTTAATCACATAAAATTTTGCTTAATAATTCCAAATCTTTCGGAAATTTTTAAAGGACCTTTGATGTCGATTAGATCAACAACATACCTAAATATCAAGCTCTTTGCTAGGCTATCACTATGATTTATCTTTCCTTTCCTCGTGTACGACGATTAGTATATTATAAATCAAAGAGGATGTCGAATCCCAAGAATGGAAGCTGTGCAATGGCTTTATATAAACTTCATACAACAACATATAAAATTCACATAGTTTCTCAAAGTGTCCCGACTAACTTTTCTATTTCTATTCTCGGGTACATCTCAGAAGATCAAGTCGAAAGTTGGAAACAGCTTAGAACCAATTTCTTTCCTCTTTGACAACTTAAGTATACTTTAACTCCATCACTTTCCGCTGAAATCATTCACACGGGAATTGTGCGAAAGCTAATGTGCCAAATTTAAAAATAAACCCTCCAAATTTTCTTTCCTTTTTTTTTTCTCTTTACAACGGACATTTTTTACGTTTTTACTGCTAGACATAACTATAGAGAATATCACAAACGTATATCAAGAAAAATGCAATTCGAAACGAAAAAATAAAGCAAAAGCTGGAACACGTCTGACCGCGTACGATAGTCTAACGAGTTTGCAGAGGCAGGATGTAATCACGATCGCAAAGGTCCCGATATTTAAATTCATCTTTATCCGTGGATCCGATCGGAACACGGCGATCCGTAACGAAAGTTAACGAGATGGTGTTAATTAAATCCAACACATAGAATCTCTGGGCTGGTGGGAAAATTCGACAATGGACGCGCATACAGGACTATGTATACAGTCACACACGAATACATGAGAGGTTGTGATCGCGCATAAAGGCGCGTGTACGCGCTTGCAGGAGAGGCACAGAGAGCAGGATCGACGAGCAGACGAGCGAACCGAGCTGGTCGGAGGTTCGATGAATCGATGACCGCTTTTAGTAATGATGTGTACATGGCAGGCGGTCCTCTCCCGATGGAACGTCCGGGGTCAGCGTAGTAGAACGCCGCGCTGGTACGTTGCCTCGTGTGTAGTGGCAGCCAGAGTTTGCCAAGGGGGACTTATTACGTCCCTGGAATTACCATATAAATTATCGCGTGATGAACCCACCGGAGTGCGAAACGGTGCACGCTTCGGCCTTTGTCGAGGTTTCGGTTATGGTTAATCGGCCACGCCGTTTAATTGACATTCTGCGCCGCAAAATACCGCCTGTCCTACGCCTCGTGTAATTTTCTTCGTCTCTCAGCCGCCGCGAATCGCCGTTCGCTTCCTCCTTCTGGCAAAAGGCGATCATCGATCGAATCGCGTCATGCAACTTGACTTTGCCCATAACGAAATGATGGATGTTGTCTTAGATTTTGGTGGCGCGATTAGATCGACAGTAATAGGCTAGATTAATTAAGGAGGAAAAATCGTCCTCTCCTTCCGACTCTTCCAACTTCAAACCGCGTCACGTCGCTACGCGGCTTTTCGTTCGACGAGGCAGTTCAACCTAAATACGTCGCAGCGTCTCACGTGTTTTCGATGCGCAATGGCGACGGCGTCACGCGTGCCACGGTATATGTAAAAGGCAATCGTGGATTCCGCGTGTCGCTTACAAAGCAAATTTAATGACGCACGTAATACACGCCGAGAGTATCTCGCCACGGAGAGACGTGATTAGCGGTTATTCAAATTTTCACGAGGAGAGCACAGTCATCGAAGGCGGCGAGAAGGAGGAACGTTCAGGGAGGAGAACCGAAAAGGACGTCGAGGGCTTCATCGACGAGATTACAGACAGACATAATTATCCGGTATAGCGAGATGACGCGAATAGAAGGCGGCAGGTACGGTGTCTGAACGTTTAAGATCCAAAGCGTGGCCTTCCTGTTGACGAGCGTGGGGGATCCACGTCTACGAGGCACGATGAATATGCAAAATTCTCGGTGTCGGTCTCACGAACCATATCCGACGGTACGACCGAGGCCACGGCCTATGTTTCATGCATTCAGATGCCCTTCTTACCATCGTGTCGTCCAGCTTGGCCGTGGAACAGTTGAACAATGTCGCCGGCTGTCGCGTTCATTAGGTGCCGTTTAAAAAGTCGCTCGTCGACATTTCACACAAAATTCCCGCCACGAGCAGTGCCATGCAAATCCCGCTCAATTCGCGCGAACACGGGGAAACTCTTAAAGCCTTTTATAGTGTGCCTCCTCTAAGACTGAATTCGTGGCCTGAAACTCCGAGTGCCACTATATTCTCCAACCTAGGTATTACGACGCGACGTTTCTCGCGGTTTTACGTCCTGCACACACGTTCCACGGTATGTCCGCTGTGAGCGAGTGTGCGCGAGTTCGTGTGGCTCCCTGACTTTTTAACCTCTCTCCGAGAGGCTCCCGCAGACTGATTTATGTTTACCAGGGCCGAGAGGGAGGTGGAATTCGGTGACCGCTTAACTTGTTCTCGTTCTTTCACCGTTCTTGGAAACTTGTTTGCGTTATCGTCGCAGAGGAACTTCGCTTGATGTTCTTTGAATTCGATTAAAGAATTCTTGAGCTGGCTGGCGGGCTTGAGTAACGGTAGTTATTTAACAAGTGGCTTAAGTCACGAAACGAAGCATTGTTAGAAGGTAGGTACGTGACAATGTATTTTAGGAATGGATTTGCTTGCTACAATGGATATATTAATTACTTTGTATAATTGATATATCTCCTATTTTCTTTACAATTATAAAGATATGATACAAAAAAGTTTCACTAAAGTAGAATTGCTATTTGATAATACACGTTACAAGTGTCGCGGAAGTGTAGAAGATCAACGACATTTTCCATCCAGTACGACGATTTTAATTGTAATAAAATCGTGCCAGTCTTTTTGTTCCAATATATTTTCGAAGATGTCAGACGAGGAGCCTGGAACAACGATCGTAAGTTCAGCATCGGTTAATAAATCCCTGGCAACGCGCGGCTCGGCTGAAACAATCCCAGCCTCCGGTTCTGACTCCTACTTTTGTCCAGGAAATTAGAGTCATCGCGACGTTGTTTGCCCGACGAGAGGCAGCGGCGTCATATTTCACGCACGAGCGAAACTTGAGAATCGTAATTGAACGCGAGAGGAAACTCCCTCGTGCTGAGAAGGAGGGAAGATTCGTTGGACACATCCGACGTGAAGACGAGCACAGGCATTAGGGAAAAAGTTATTCTTATTACCAGGCCGGGTCACACGTGTATATTATTGCCAAGAAGTTATCCCGGTTCTCCGCGGCAACGGACCAGCCAGAACGTGCAACTTTTTCGATACTTTCTTAACGACGATCTCACGTCGCTTCCATAACCTGCCGTAGACATGCATTGTCTAGAATTCGGTCGTCTTTGGCGATTGTCGTGACGCCAGTATAGATCTCTTTTTACTGCTATATAGACCGGCGACGTCATATTAATGTCATGCGAGTGTGATAACATATGGTTAGTACATAATAAATTCGTAGTTTCATAAACTCAACTAGGGAAACTGAGCGAAAATTTTTGTACCCTTAAATTTAAAACACTGATAATTTTCCTGAGAATTTAGTTTTCGATTCCTAAAACAAGCCTTATGACATAATGCGTGTTTTGTCTTTTGACGTAACTGCAAAATGCCATGAATTGCAAGGATGCTGAAGGGCATGAAATGCCATCGGGTAATAAATTCAATTCTATTCGCTTCTACTTCTAAAGCGCTTGGTGTTTGTTAAATAATTTTTTCATCGGATTTTTTTATCAGTTCGGAAATGTTTCGCTAGGATCCAAGGAAAAGCAACGAACGTAAAAGATCTATCAAATACATGCTTCTTACGAGGTAACCTCTTCCTGGAAGATATTCCCTAAGAATGGGAAAGTAGTTAAAGGGGGCATCACGCGGACCGTTTCATAAAAGAACGGATGGTCCTCTTTTTCTTTATATACAAAGCCTAACGTTTTACATCGCAGGAAGAATACGCTCGCTATGTATAGTCAGCAACTGCGCGACAGGATCCCGCGTTAAAGTTTTTATATTGTACAAGACTGTCATATTATCGGCCGTTAATGCCACGTGTTATAAGTTATAGCAATAAGAGTGCCCTACACGGTTGAGTAGTCCGCGTTTATAGCTCCTTATGAAAGTGTTCTATTAAAAGGACGGATGCTGTTCTTAATATGTGGAACGAACAGTGAGAGAACGATGGTCGTAAATGATGTGCCATAAAGTGCTTTATTTTGTAACATCATGCAGAATCGTCATTGTGTTTTTCGATAAACGAAGATTGCTCCAAAATCGAAATAAATGAAATTTATTCACGTAGCAATTCTCAGCTCGTCATTTTTCGTTGTAATATTGAATGGACAAAATTTGTGCGATTTAAATAGCTTTTGAGATTTTGACGCACTATAATCATTTCGTGATTTTTCCCGCTACTCGCGTTCCTTTATCGTCACTGGGAAATTATTCAAAATAATCTCAATGCCATTTTTACGATATTTCGAAATTATTGAGGGTTATTCGTGGTTTGGTCAAAGGTCGTTTCGAGGTTAACTCATTTGTAATGCACTTGTAAATCCATTTGAGATCAGTTTGCCAATATTCATAGTGTAAATAATCAGGTCGTCGTATTAAAGATATATCTAGTTCATTTACGATTAATCAAATCAATCGTTTCAAAGTAAACTAATTTCCATGGAATTGAAAATTACTCAAAGGCACTGAAACCACGTCTAGTAACATCTAATCAATTAACCAATTCCGTGTCACGCTGCGATTGGAACTAAAAACCTGCCTTGCGATTCTCCGAAGTCAACAGACATCGAATTCCAAACTAATACCACAACAGCGATCAAACTTCGATTGAAGTGAGTTTCGAGTCTCACGAAATTTTAGCTTCCCCGCTACGGAGGTGTACGTTTCTGGCGGGGGTTGAGTAGGGTTCGTTAATTCGACGCCAAGTTTTCCGATTCACTTACGGTTTGACAAGTCCGCCACGTTCCGGGCGCGCCTACACGCGAGCGAAGAAGGAGTAGTCTGAAGGGTCGGTGAAACAAAACATCGTAAAGCACCCTCTCGTCTGTAGAGGATGCGACCTGTTAGCCCGGCATTCAGGCAAGTGAGAAAAGTGGCTGTTAGAGGTAGCCGGCGATGCATAAGGACTCGTTTCCAGAGGACAAGTTATCCGTGCCATTGAGATTTATTCGAGATAACCGTCCATGTTACAATACATGTGTCAACGTGTAGAAAATATCTCCTAAACTAATTGTTTTTTTTTTTTCATAAATAATTTAACGTTTTTATTATGAAAATGACGAAGCTGCATCCATTATTGCATATGCGCTTGCTGATACGTCGGTTGTCTGACTGGCGGCTAATTCTATATATACCTATGACGCACAGATGGTCTGACTAACAATTGATTCTACTTATGTACATGACACCGAGACTGTCTGACTAATGGTTAACTCTACTGACGTATACGATGCTTTAATTGTCTATCTAATGGTTAATTCTACTATCGCATATGGTACGTTAATTGTCTGACTTGCAATTAATACTACTGACACATACATCGTGTCGATCGTCTGACTAAAGATTAATTCCACTTACGCAAACGATGTCCCGATTGTCCGACTAACTGTTAATATTACTGATTCATACGGTGCGCCAATTGTCTGACCAACGGTTAACGGATTGTCTGACGGTTAATTCTACTTACCCGTACGGTGTATTGTCTGACTAACGATTAATACTACCCATATATTCGTGTATGCTATAGCGTGTATAACGTTGCTAACTTGAGCGCTTAACTTTTTCCAGCGAATTTTTTTCACATTTCTAAGAATAGCATGGATGGTCTGTTGAAAGTAATTTAAAGCTATTTTACTATCATATATATATATATATATAATATTTCGTTGCCGAACGGCCACGCATTCGAAACGAACAGCAGCGACGGAGTATAACGTTCGCGTTTTTTGATAAACTTTCGACTAACGGGAATTTTTAGTTGCTCTTAATTTCGAAGCCGGCTCGTTCTCGCGCCACTGCCTCTCGTTCGCCCATCCTCCCGGCTCAGCGCCGCTGAAATCGACGTGGTTCAAGTGGTTTTCAACGTTCTCCCAGAACCTGAATATTTATTTGCTCTTCCACAGAGATGTTGACCCGGAGCGTTTGAAATTGAAACGAACGTGGCAGCCGATGGTTTCTGGACCGTGTAAAAACCTCCGGTGTAACCGGCGGATATACGTTGCATGAACATTTTTTCCCGCACCTCCTTCATTCGGTGTCGGCTTGTCTATTGTTACCAATGTGGTATTTACTAAGCTTGCACAGGTAACGTTAAATTAGATAACAAGTAGAAATGACAGGTAATTACCTACAGATATTCTGTGTATAATGATCAAACGAAAGCTAAGGATACCATTGAATGTAATTCAAATCATTTTTATCGATGAATTTTTCGAGATGCTCCTTTAATAAAAAGGAAGTGATACGAATCCCTGTTCAGAATATTTAATTACTCGGGTTATCTCATCTGTACGTAGGACAGGGTCTTCCAAGATCGATAGCAGCTTGAATGTGTACGGGATCGGATAATTGAGTGGTGGATACCTCTCGAAATTCCCATGGAGACGTCCTCGTAGCGAGTAGCTCTCCCTTGATTACAGAGACAGCTGATTGATGCTTCGGGGTATGATCCAGCTAGCTCGATCGACCACCTTAAGATCACTCGCTGTTCTTTGGACTATGAAATTTCGGTTTCGATTCGCCGCCGCGAATGCGACAGACGTTACGCGTCATCTATATTTCTCTTCTGTTTAACCCTTCCGTGATTGGGAAAAATCATTTCTTATTTATTGGCCAATGGAATGGATGGAATTCAGTTCTTCATTTCACCGTTGGGAAAATATTATGTGTGTCATATTTGTGTTGTTGTACGCTGATTTCTGGGAATAAAGAGATGAATTTTGGAGAAAATATATTTGTACAAGTACCTCTCAATTATTTTTAAGACGATTTAATAAAATACACGCTTACCACGCAGAGTTATCTCCCTATTTATATTCTACTATATATCGTATCCCGCTATCTTTCCTAAAGTTTCTTCTTGTTCAAAGATACAAAGAATCGTTTTCCATTTTTCCCCAACTACCACCTCTTTCTGTATCTGGACTATTCGTATAACGAATTCCAATGAATTGAATATTCTACAAATTTACACGTTTCGTTACAGGCAATTTCGCTGATGTGTATCCTTATGTTGGCAGATGCTGCAGTGATGGACGGTGAGGGTACGCTGGGCCGCGGTCACGGAAATGGGGGCCGTGGGCTGCGCCGTCAACGGTCCCTGGAATGGCGAGAGAGGCGCGGTTACGGGCCCAGTGTCCAGTCGAGCAGCGACGACGAGGAAAATTCCCGTCATGCCGTTGGTGCCGCGTCCGTTTCATCCGCCGGTAGAGGCGCTCGCAGCCCAGGCCAGGTCTTCGCCTCCCTCTTGGCGCAGCAGTATGGAAGTGAGTGATGATATAATTGATGTTTAATGCTTTGATCGAAAGCCTCCCACCAGCCGTACGGGAAAAAGTTTGGCGGATGTAGGTGGCCGGTATTCGTCGAGGTGCCTGTGTTTGGGCAAAGGAACGGTGTTTGATGGGAGTTTCCGTGAAACGTATTGAGAGGGAATTGGTAATTTATCGAAGGGACTACGGATTTCCAGGGTAACAGCAGGGAAAAGTATTGCATCGCCGTGATTGATTTTATTCTGCCTGGAATATCAGTTTCCTTTGTTCGTTTGAGATCCTTTGGAATTTCTAATGGTCTTTCTAATTGATTGTTCCGTTGGAATAAATAAGGAACAGCGATAGTATATGTTGTCTTTTAATGTTACTTTTTAATCGATCGCTTATTAAAGGAGGAATCGATAATTGATAGTAATTTTTAAAACATATATTCAAGTTGTTCATAATGAAGCGATGCTTCTGCGGTTTAAACACGATTACAGATATCTCTAACTTAATGAAAAAGAGAAACTTAAAAGAAATTAGAGCCGGCGATTTGGAGCAAAGTGAAACACTACAATAATTCTATACAAATATCTACAACCAGCGTAAAAAAGGATCTCACAACGAGAAGTACAACCGTTATCTTCATTAAGCGGAAACACGGTTCGCGACTCATCGAGCCCGTCCGCCTCCTAGACAAAAGAAATTAACGTAACGATTCGACTTCTAAGGCGTAGCTCTGATTGGATGACCCTTCGTTCGGCCAGTCTTCCGGCTGGATTCAAACGAACTTTAACGAGCGACTTAATGAGCAACCTATGAACTTTCAATTGCAACAATTAAATCGGCCGCGCGAAACGAACAGGTCGGGGAAATAGCCGCGCGAACAGGCGCGATCATCGAGTAATGGCCTGTCGAAGCGAAGAGAGAGCTTCGTTCTGGACGCGGCTTAACGATACACACTGGCTGACTGACGGCAACTTTTTCCCCTTTTTTTTTATTTCTTTCGACTCGATCTGCCGCTGCCAATAATAAAGTTCACGGTGGCTCGTTCATCATATTCCATCAAACAGGCGCAGACCACGCTCTCGGCCATTCGGTTCAGCCTTCCTCTCCTCCTCCACCTCCTGTTCCACCGCTTCCCGCTTCCATAATCTTCCTTCGACTCCCTGGCAAACGCGTAGATTAAAGGATTTACGAAATTAGTTTTACTTCCTCGCGTCGTCTACGAGCGCGGCCGGATATTAAGTTCGGAGGCGAAATCCCAGATTGCCAAGCGTGGGGTGCTCGCAGCACCGCGTCGTGGACCGTGTTCCAGTAAACAATATCTTAAAAATGCAGCGCTGCCCGCTTACCGTCCCCATTTGCATCTTGGTTAATACAGGTATTCCGTGACCACCAGTTGTATCTCTACTAAACAAGACTTTATAAAAACTTGGTTTTCATAATATGGAAGAAAAATAAATTGAATGTAGACCTCGTGATTAATAATAAAATACTAGATTACTGGCCGCAATTTATGGATCATCGTGATATATTCTTGTAGTATTGGAGTCGTGATAATAAAAAAGAGTGAGATTCCAGCTCCACAATTGTCGATGCTAAAAGAATACCTCCGTATTTTCGCAAGCACGACATTTCATCGAACGGATTCATCTCGTTTCGTGTAATTTCGCCTAAAATTTGTATCAGATTGGTAGTAACTATCTTTACTCAATGAGATCGATTTTAGGGCATAGATTGACGTGGTACGTTTGGAAACGAGGTTTCAAACGATGCGATCGATATTTGGATGGATATTTTCAACGACTCTGTTTGTATCCACGAATAATTATCCGTATATGATTATACCATTGCTTTCGTTTGCGATTCGTTTGCGTATTCCGTGTATCGATTACGCGATTCGTTTGCGGTACGCCGTATAAATATCACACGCCACATAACTGCATTATCATTGACGGCTTATTTGGATTACTACTTACGCAAATAATAGTTTAATATCGCGCGTTCCGGTTGCATGACCATTATTTGACCTCGGATACGGCCGGTTATCCCGATTAAATCTACAAATTCGTACCCTACCACCTTCATCGTCGTATAATCTTTGTCCCATACACTGTGAGCGTGTCGTAATCCTCGCGTTTCAACAAATCTTGGATAAACTACTCTCCCGTGTGCTTTCTGCGTATATTTAATCTTGCTGGTTTAATAAACAACAGCGTATTTTGATGGAAGAATAATCTGCTGTGTAGAAACTGTAAGCTATTGTATTAAAAATTAACCTACTTCATTTAAGAAGTAAAACATAAATTCGTAATGGTAAAATTAAGAAACGTGTAGCCCTAAACGATAAAATTGCAACGCACTTGTTGTACCATCTTTTCTAATCACGATAATCGTATATCGTACATATATAACAAATATTCGTTTTGTATAACTCTGGTCGAAACGAAATTTTAGCTAGTGTCTGATCAAATGAACTTCTGCTGATTAAACTTACTTACTTGAACGTAAACTGTTAGCTATGTGAACGAGAAATTGTAGATACCATCTATTCGAATGAAATGTTTGGATTGAATGACATTCTGTGGTGTGAATTATCTTATCTGGCCACTAAGTCGTATTAAATAAATCAAAATGAATTACAAATCGAAAGAATCGACAAAGCGACAAACATCAGCATATAAACCTATCGTGCAAGTCAACGCGTTAATAGGTTAAAGCTACTTATATCGAGACACGCGATATCAGAAGGTTTCGTCCGATCCGAGTCCACTTCCGACCGCTTTCCGCGCGATCCTCGACACGACTTGCCGTTTCACTTCTCCCTTTGGAACGTTTCATCGATTCGTCTTGAAACCGGACAAAATAGACAAGCAAGATGGAGAAGGGGGTGGCCAGGTTACAAGGGACGAAAGGGGCGAACTCAATTAATACCAGTGCTCGGTTTATACTATATTTCTTGGTTGCGGTATCAAGCGAGCCAGCAGCCCACCTCGCGTCTGTCTGCATTTGTTCCAATTCACTTGCTGCCGATTACCGCTCCCTCCCGGCCTGGATACGCCGCTCAGTCTCGACCCCTCATCGCCGTTCCCCATTTTCATCCCTATTCTCCCATTTCCTCTCCGTTCCCATCCCCTTTCCGCCCTGTCCCTCTTTCAAACCCCCTCGTTGCTGCTGTTTGACTCGACTCGTTCGGTTCGACCAGTCTCGATTCGACGCGGCACAGTGTCACGTAACCACACTCGAAGCGTGTCGAAAGAGAACCACCGCCTGTCGGTCGCAAAGGGACTCGACTTGTGCCAGTAGCTTCTTTGCTTTCGTTATCGATGCTTCGTACATACTATACAAAGATGAGAAGACGAAGCTCACTGCTACGTGTTGCTATATCGCACGCGTATTTCAAAAGTATCATAATTTTAAATAATTCAGTTCTATATTAGAAGAACATTAAAAGTCGTTGAAGAAGGATTTCAAGAGCTAGGAATGAACAATTTCCACAATAATATTTGATCATGGTTTCATACAGACTATTCCTTTTGCCAACGTTCAGTTTCTTAGTAATAATTTTTTGCAAGATTTCAAATAGTTTCTCGTTTCTCCTAAGAAAACTTGTTTGAGTTATGAAACTGCTTTGCCTGGCCAAGTTATAGACGCTCAATTCTTTTCGCGCTTCTTATCGTCAGGACGTATACGTAGACGTATTTGGATCGATATGACGGATACAACGTACGAAACACGTACGACGCTGAAGATAGAAATGGTTGTTGCGAGACACGCTTGATTGCCACACTCCAGACGCCGCGTCGCCTTGGAATCACGCGGTTAATTAACTTCACGACCGGCTGCGTCGCACTCGAGTACCGAGAACGATAATTGATGAGCGCTATGGATCACGTAAACGCGATCTGTTTCCTGTCGCGAGATACCCAGGTGGCGTTTGGATCGAAGTAAAATCCTTAATCAATAGCGTCTTCGTATAGCTACACAAACCCCTCTCAAGATTTATATTACGTAGTTACTATGCCAAATTTTCCAACAAAGTAAATATAACATAATATTAATAAGAAATTGATATTAATTATCGATACCATGAATTTAATAAGGAAAACTATTTATTCCTCGTATTCCTCAAATTTCTCGTTTAAATCGCCTTTAATCGACAGATACTACTAACGAATAGGTCGCATGCCTCTAATGATAAGCCCTTAAATTAAATTGAAAGTTCTAATGGTATGTTGTCTGAATAGAATGTACCTTATGCAAAGTTGATACAACTTCATAGAAATTGATACGAGTTGCGACAAATTTAACACGTATTAGGTTGTCCGAAAAGTTTCTTTCGTTTTATAAGGAAATAATAGACGCACAATGTTTTTTGTTTTATATTAGTTTATTGAATTATGCACGAACGTAATAATAGAAGTAGAACGAAATGGATCATATCTAATTCAATAAAATAATATTAAACAGAAATTGTGGTTCATCTATTATCACCTTATGAAAGGAAAGAAACTTTTCGGACAACCTAATATCTTACGAAGAAAAACATTCTTACGAAGAATGATAGACTCGTCCAGGACGCTATATAAATAATCATATTTAATTGAATAGAAAATTAAGTGTCTGAACGAAACCGTGTCACTATCGCTGCGGGTCTAAATGGATAATATAAACGAACCTTAACGCGGTGAACATACACAAGGCTGACATGACCTGTTATTAAAGCTTTACTCGCTCTATTCGAGGCGAGAGATCGTAAAAAGTGTTTCGATCCGTGATATAAGACGAGGAACGTGCGACAATGCGGGTTTTACGAACGCGGCTCCCTCGGTAACAGGCCTGTCAATCGTCCGTAACGCGATCTGCTACTTACGCTTTCACGGAACGTAACGGTGATACCTAATAAAGTGTCCACGGATTATTTTTCACCGAAGGACCTCCTGCAGAGAGCCTCTGAATCGACATCACCATTAACGCAATATAATCCTCCTGTCGGACACCATATGTATGGAGAGTCAGCGGTGAGAAAATACCGCTCGGAGATCAGCCACTAGATAGCGGGTTCCATTAATAGTAGTTAATGTGTTTTCTTTCTTCTCAACGCTCTCTTGACTTATATTAATCCTCAATTTAATTCTAAATCATCTATATGTATGAAACATTTCTTATTAACTAAGCATTGCTATCTTTACCATTTATTGATATATATATATATATATTGTATTTACACAATTTGTAGAACAAAAATATAATTTTATAAATCGTGATTTCTCACTATAATTTATCATCTGATAATATTAATCAAATAACAAGTTTACATTGTAGAATTTCTTTTTTATAATCTTCAAAATATACATCGAATAAAATAATCAAGTAATTTGTAACTTGTAAAACTCAATTACGGAGTTTGTCATTCGGTGTACATACTGTCAAATTTGATACTGTTATGGGATAAAATTTATTTGCACGCGAAATTTGCGACTCGGGCGCTTGGAAAATTTCACCGATAATATTAATTCGCTGTAAATACTAATATCAAATTTCAAGGATTTTTTATTTTCTTCAAAAAGTAGTTCTCGTAATAGTCGCGTTTCAATGTATATAACGTCCTTTAGCTTCTCCCCGTAGAGTCATCAATACATCGACGTGCACGATATCGAGAGCGCTCCCACCGTGTCTCCAGATCTACGATTCACTCCGTACATTACACTGTCAACTCATTACACACCGGACTACGGTTTGCCACATCACGCTTCGCCGCTTTTCCATGGAAAATATTGACCTCCGAGCGCGCGCCATTCCGATAACGCGCCGGATAATGTATAGCTTCCCGCGGCATTGTAAGTGTTGATTTTCCGCGTCGCGTTTACATAGACGCCGCGAACTATTAATTTGATGCGGTCAGATATAGCTACAGTGGCGAATCATGGGTAGAACTTACTGCGTTAATTACCGCGCCCTACTCATCTCTGCTCTCATGTGCAACATTCGAAGGAAGATTTTTGTCCATTGTTGAAACGTACAATGGTAGAATTGAAAAAAAAATGTTAATCCTACCATTCTCCTCACTTTGTGTTCGTCTTTCTTCATATGTTTTCCATTTTTTCTTTTTTTTTAGAATGCTTTATTCATAAAAATCGGAAAGTACACAGAATGTGTAGCAGGATGTACTGAATTATTCGAAATTCCTCGTTTCTTTTTTTCTACCTTTCATTTAAGATCATATTGTGTAGGCTGTTATAAAGTATTAATTTAAGAGGAAAACTCGGCGATTAATATAAAAAAAAAAAATGATCGAGTATTTTCGCTATTACGTTCGCGTAAAGCAGTGATGGGCTTTGAAATATCGCGTAAAATAATGGAACGCGAAAGTCTGGGAAAAGGATAGAAAATGTGAGTCGAAGACACTTCAGCGGCGGTGAATCAAGATAGTCGTGGATCCCGAGTTTTCCGTCTCGGTAGCGAATATTTTCGGCTTACAACGCATTACGGAGTCGCAGACACGAGCACGTTCTTGCGGATCTTCGGAAACGATGTTAAGCCGAGAATAAATTTTTAATGGGCCGCCAGAGATTCCGGCTTTATAAAATACTGCCGTGATACATGCAAATGATCGGGACGAGAAATTAAACTACATGGTTTTTTCGCCAAGCGATAACGAAACGCTTTTCGCGCTATCGATTCATTCCCGCGTTCCGTCGTTCAAAGAATCGAGTGACGTTCGGGAATAATTAAAAAAATACGCATCGAACGATCACGGAGCATCGCTGGAAACAGAGCTGCGGTTGAAAACGATTCCATCCGGTCAGTGGTATATCCAATATTTTTAATCGTTCGTTGATAATTATGCAGGAATAACAGTTTGAAGTTAGAATCGTTCGGAATATTTAAATATCAAATAAAATTAACTGAAGATTATTTCTTCTGAAAGAATTCTTAAGATTTCTTATTATCCTTATTATAGATGTTACATATATATGTTTTACTTAAATAAAAATGGTGCTCTTCAAAGGTGTAGGAAAAATTTACCTTCGTAAGTGACTGTGTATAGTCACTCCCAACGGAGCACCGTTGCTATTTCTATTTCCCCAGAAAAAGGGTACCTAGCAGGCCTCTAACTCAAGATTAAACTTAACAACATACATTCGGTGGTCAGAGAGGCGGAAGACGCTAACGTATATACGAGATTAGGTGGAGAAAGTTCGAAGGAGAGACGGGGCAATGCTCGTTACAAGGTAATACGAAAGTTTCGCCACACAGGGAAAGAAAAGGCGGTGTTCGCCGTTTCCACTTATTCTTTCGTCGACGCTCGAGAAACTAGAAAGAGAGGAAAAGAATATAAGAAAAAGAAGACGTGAGAGCCACAGCTCTCAGGAGGGATGAATAATTTAAGGACGTCTGATCGCGCGATCGAAATTCACGTGTCTGGGAATCGCTTTGAACGTCAAATTACAGGGATCCTCTCTCCTCGGCCGATCTCTTGAATAATTGTGTTACAGACGGTCGATCCATTTAAATCACTCTATTGCCAGCGAACTGGTTCATTAAAATGCACCGGATCGAATTTCTATCGGAACGACTGCTCTGCCGCGTAACAAGAAAACTCTGACAAATCTTGTCGTCTCGGCGCGTATATCCATCTTCACTGCGGCGTCTGTCGACAAACACGAGAATAACTCTGCCATGACCTTTCTAGGAGAATGCACAAGGTCTACGTATGTATATTTTTGGGATGTGATCGAAATCTGTGACTGTGGTCAAATTTAGAAGAGATATTATGGAAATGCTATGCGTTGCGTGGAAGCGTGTAACCATCTCTGTGCTAATAACCATCATCGAGGAGAGGCTATAGTAACATTAATCTCATAACGCATGAAACTTGTATAATATTAATCCAATTATAAGATCGGATCAATTTTGAAAAAATAATCATGCCTTTGCTAAAATATATCTTTATACCTTGATTTCAATCCCATTCAAACTACCACATTTACCTGTATCAAATACCATCAAATCATGCAAACTTGGAGTCATGATATTTTCAAGGAATCTGACACAAAGAGACAGCGAGCCAAACAACGTGTGCTCGCATGGCAATCTGCGATGTAACATAGCGCATGACTAGTTAGCGGTATGCGGGAGCTGCTTCAAAGGACCTGGCTAATATTCGCATGACGTAAATGGCAGATGAACGGCGTACAGGTTAGGCCTATGCAACGAGCATAAGCGCGGATACAGCTTCCGCTGGCGGCTATATCGAGCACCAGGCGCCACCGCAACACGGTCCAGCACGTTGCATACGTACATGTGTACCTGATTGTCAATAAATTCTCCTGCAAATCCTTGCCACAACGCTTCCTTACACGATGTTCAAGCTACCATTAAAACGATAGCTACTCGTCCATCATTCAAGGGAAACCGTTGGTTTTTGGGATTGAACGATCGCGATGGACAGACAAGTACGATTGTTATTGCTTGTAGCGAACGAAGGATCGCGCGATTTCCGTTGAATTCAGCTTACGAAGCGCTGGCATTTGCAGGCAGTTTGGCGGAATATATTGGCGGTCAAGTGGAAATAAAACGTCTGCGTCGCTGGATAATGCCGGCCGTTAATATTGGGCTGCGACGCGGCCGCTCTCTGCGAAGTTGAATGGAAGATTTTTGCCATGAGATTTCTGGAACGTCGAATAGTTTTACACGAAAAGATAACGCGGTTCGTCAGGGAAATTTTGCTGCTTTTTAGAGTGTCTTGATAGATGATAATATAAAAGATTTTTTATTTTATTTTGAGAGGCATCCATATACATTGCAAGCGTAGAAGGCTTAGAGATTGCCACGATTACGGTGTGTTTCAAAAAGATGAGCAAAAATTCGTGTATAAGTTCTTTACGTCAAAAGAATGTCGATAATTGTTCAACAATCGTCAGTAACATTGGACAAACCCATCTCGTTATTTATTCATCGTCATTTTACATTTTACATTTTACATCGATAATCAAACGCAAAGAATGTGTGCCTTGGTTAAATATTCATCATGAAGATCACAAATCGAGCGGTAATCGTAGAACCGACGCGGCGTTATAAAGCAACAGGCATCGCAATCGGCGCAAGAACGAAATTACTGGCTACACACAAATTACGAACTGGATACGCATCTCCCGTTTCCCGTGGCAAGCCCGCCCTTCCTTCCGCCGAGGCACAGCTTGATCATAAAGCTCGTTCCGGCTTCTACATACCGACCTCGTCGTAAATATCATTCTCGTTTTACGTAGATGCGGCTTCTCATCGGCAGAATAAACACGCCGGAGGTAAGGTTACCCTAACGAGGAAACGCTCCTTGCCCCTTGATCCAAAAGGGGGATAGACGATGTTTCTCTGGCTTTATTATTGCTGTCGAGTAATTAAACCGTTTTCCGTGCCACCGCCGCGACTTGAAATCAAACGCAACCTCTGCTAGTCGTCGTCCGAATCTTCATACGATTTTATCTACGATGTTATCTATACTCCAACAATTACTTGTCGACATTCAAATATGTAATTTGATCGATACTATAATACATCCATAGCGAACAGAGCCTTGATGATTAGTGAATTGATTTTTTTTTTAATATCGATATGTTGCGTTTTTGCCATTATTTGGTGTATGCTGCTCGTCTAGTATTAGACTTAAACTTTTAGTATTTTATCGAGTAAAGAGTTACTTAATAGCCACGATATTGTACTGTGAAAATAAGCTGCTCTACGCTATTCACTTCTATCCGCTCTTCGTGAGAAACTCGTCGACAATAGAACAGAGAAACGATGTTTCTATACAAAGACGTAAATCGTAGATATCACTGGGTGAAAGCACGAGTGGAATTACAAGAACTTTGCGTTGCATTGATCTGTGTAATGATTACTAATATTTGCACGAACGTGAGGCGATATTTTTGAACGTGAAAAGGAATGGGTCTCTTTTATCTCGTTTCAGGCGGGGGGGGGGGGAGGTGAAAATGAATCCGGAGTTTGAATTTTGGCGTTTTACTGATTAAACCGAGCCATAGGGTTGACGGTAATTAGGCGTAACCTTTGTGCGAAGAACTGTGTACACTTCCCTTTTGGTAAAACGGATAATAACATTGGCATACCGTTATAAATGCTCTAATGCACAATACTCTTTATCGAATTGTTCGATTTATGTTAATTTACGTTACATGTCTAATTTAACAGTTGAACAAACGACACTTGATTTTATTTCGAAATAATTACCTTTAAATTTGCCACGATTATGGGGGCGCTTTACCGGGTTGTTACGTTGCCAAGCGAGCGTGTTTCCAGCACCAAAAAGACACTTTCCATGGTTAATGTAGCGACACTTTCAAACGAATTTATTTAAATTCCGTAAGCGAATATTATCAAACGAAACGAGGTTATTAATTAAGAATGGAACAATACTCCTTGCTTTGCTTTGTCATTCATTTGCCAGGAACGTAATTAAATGGAAAATTGTCGTAATGATTTTACAAATTTAGTCTTCAAAAATATCTGCACAACGTGTCTCTTTACTTTTATACATTTATTAATACAGGAGAAATTCCAAGTGAAAATATATGACGTTCGTCATCATCCCTACTCCACACCTCCAGCGACCGAAAGTGGGGTATGTAACCGCTGTACTTCAGTCCTAATAACATTGGCCTCCTCAACCTTCTACTATCCGCTGCACGATACAACACAAATTTATTAGACGATGACCGTTCTACTAACCGTGCTTTATACTTCAATTACTCAATTATGAGTAAAAAGTAGCCTCACCATGGTAATTACTTGGAGTAGTTAGATGAGTGGAGAGTGAAGAGTGATCGGCGAAGAGCCACAACAACGAGGACACGGAGGGCGCTTCACGTCGAGTCTGTTGCAACGGGTACAGTAAGGGATCGCTATGAAAAAAAGGATAAGTGAAAACGAGCGTAGCCGGAGAGCCGATACACCGAGCTTTCTCATTATTTTAAGTGACTGGAGAAGCAGAGGGCGCTGTGTATATGCGTGCCATATATCACCACTTGCCACTCAGGCGGGCTGGTATCGTGTAATCGAGTTGTCAGGCAAACTACCCCTTACAGAGAATGGCTCCGCTATCGTTGTCGCCGCCGCAGACGACGCCGACGCCATAGTAGTCGCCTAATGCACGCGTTATTACGTTACACGCATTTAAAACTTGCCTCCTATTAGCAGTTTGCCGTCATCTGCGGCTGCCGCGTCGAGGATCGAGAAATTCGAGAGAAGAGACGAAGGCGAGGAGGACGAGGCGTCCACGTCGTTCCGCCATCGACCACTGCGATCGTCCACAGCCCTCCAGACTAACTTTGTTTCCACGTCGAACGGATTTAATACTTTGCCAGCCATTACGCTAGCCGATCTAATGGGTCGCGCGCGTAAAATATTTAGCCGGAGCTAGATAGCGCGTCCCTCGGACCACCTCTGCAGCGTTATTTTTCTCCTTTCGTGATGGCGGTGATTGAATTGGAAGCCGGAGCTGAGGCAGTCGAGCTTTAAACGTAAGATAGGATCCTGAGAGAAGCATATGATTTTTTTAATAGAATTCGATTTAATTAAATTGGAAGAATTAATAGCAGAGTACTGCTGATGACCAGAGCTTTAACAGCTTTAGTTGTTTTTGTAATGTTGTACAATCGAATTAATCAATAACTGGTAATTATGTTTTGGTAGCGATTTAAAAAATACGCCTTGTGAGATGTTGCATCGTTTATTAATAATAAGTAAGTGAATACCATCGTATTTATAATCCGTAGCACTGTGCTGTATAAATTTTTGAATATTTATGTGATAAAGCGTTCACCGCATAAGTTACGAATTAACGACTCCTTCGAGAAACAACTTACGATAATTGTAAGTGGATGTCCGCCGTATACCAACGCATCAAGATAAATGTATATAGATATATATGTGATCGAGATGCTGGAACATATTCGATAGATCAGTAAAAGCACTACAGAGGTTAGCTATTACTGATAACAGTAATAGATGTGCCATTGTGTTTGCGCTGGTGCTAGGTACAAGGAATATGAATTAAAGATAAAATACTCTGTCAATATCGCGCATGTTTCAACGTTTTGAATACACGTCGAATAGAACGAGGATGATAACTCTTGTCCTTCAGAAATATTAGACCGGTATGCGTAGTGTCGCATCTATCGCTTGATAGCCACATCGTATCGTATCGAACAACGATCATAGTACAACTTTGGATATTAGCCGATCCCCAATCCCTTATCATTCGTGAGACAGTTTGTCACTTATACAGCCGAATCTACATTTACGATCGCGCGCAGATTACTGGTCCAGTTATGGCTTTGACGTTTAGATAGCTTTTGGCTCTGCTACAATTGTGTTTCGTCAACGTGTACAGAATGATAGGAAAGGGAGAAAATAAAGAAGAAAAGCGGTAAACGAGGGTAAAACAAAAATTAGAAAAAATAAAACGAGGAAACTATATCAATAGGTTAGAACAAACGCAGAAGCGGGCCGAGGTACATAATTAAGGCAATTCGCGTTGGATCTTCATCACAGAGACATTAAATATGGTCAGTTTTGTCCATTACAGTGGTGAAAACGAAGGGATAATGACGACGGTCGCGTCGACGTTTTCGTAATTCGCTCGAGTATACTTGCGCGATGCATCTCGCGTAACGAGACCAGCAAACGTCATCGTCTTCGTTCTTTTCGAACATTACAGACCGGCTGGCTCAACAGCCTGTGAAAACAACACTTCCGCTGCCTGATATTCCCAAGGGCGTGCATAGAAACATGAAGGTTCGTTAAACACAACGTGATTTATTGGTTTTTCGTCCGGATTTCCACGGCCCCTGGAGTGTTCTCGTTCTAGAAAACCACGTCGTTTCCTTCTTCTTCTATAGAACAGTATCGACTAGTTTGCGACGTTATCACTCGAGTGCGTTGATGCTGCATCAGCTAACTGCGTTTTATAATTCTTCGTTGATAAACGCACAGCAAATGTAGGTATTATCATCTCTTTAATATTACGTTGTCCGAAAAGTGTCTTTCTTTTACAGACACGTCTTTTACAACAACGCGTCTTTATACAAACCTTATGAAACCTAATCTGTCGAATGCTGCGACCTTTATTTTGATAGAACAAAATGGATCATAGGCAATTCGATAAAATAATCTAAAACGAAAAATGTTGTGCATCCATTATTTCCTTATAAAACGAAAGGAACTTTGCGGACAACATAATAATTAAGAGACCTTAGAAACTCGTCTACAAAAAGTAAATCATCGATGCGCTATCGGTTACAACACTGATCAACGTTCATAACAGAGATTTTGTGTATTCGATATTTTATGTGATCGCATTTCCCTTTTGCCCGAAGATAACACCATCGGAGGTTGGTAGTATTCATATCCGTTTTGCACCGCCACAACAGTCGAGCCTACGCTCGTGCGCGAGTCCACTTAATAATGCAGGTAGAGAATACCGATGGTCCGGGACGCGGCTCGTGTAAGTCATGATTAATATTTCAGATGTCGACCATGCACGGGGGTTACTGGGCGTTTCGGCGATGGCGGCGACCGGGGTTAAGACTGACCATCGCCGGCCCGAGCGAGGTTTCGTTGTCCGGCAGGTTGTTAATTATTCGCAAAGGAAATTAATGCGTTGCCGGTAATAATTTATATCGGCCGTGAAATGAATGGTTAGCAGACGGAATTATTCACGCTACGCGTCTCACTGTTCGTCCACTGCATCTTAACCGCGTTTCTAACGTTGTTTCACGAAGGAATTAAGTCTCGTAGGTAAATTTTGACTGAGACTTTTCAGTTCCTTTTTTTTTACCAATATATAGTTGCGGTTGATTGAATGTGGCTAAGGAATGACACGCAAGGTGTCCACTCAAATTATTGGACCAGGAAATCTCTCAATCGCTTCTCTTTCTCCTGCAGATTCTTAAAGGATGTTCACAAATGACATTAAACTGACTGTTCACGTTGTCAGATCAGTTTTTACGTTTCAAGCTAACGCGATGCAAAGCAGGTGGATTAAAAATTCACGATATGAACTGTAATATTTATCATTTTCGGAATTGCGTCACTCAACAGTCGTCGATTCTAATTTCTAATCGTGTTAGCGGATTCTCGTAGGTTAGATCAAAAAGTTACCCAAGAAAAAACCGGGCTATGGTGTAAGTGATAAAGTACAGACGATTAAACGAGTATACGGACAACGCGTTGTGCGGCTGAAAATTTCTTACGTACCGTACGAGCCGGAAGGAAGCTTTTAACTTCGGCGAACTTGGCTGATTTCGAAGTGTAAAGCGGTAAAATCAATCCACCGTACTTGGAAGTAGTTTCAACTTAGCCCGGTTTCACCCGAAGTAGTCGCCTCGTTATAATGAATTTACCGAGTTCGCTGTTTAACAATGCACATCTCGCCGACATGGCTGTGTTCCGCGGCGAACGATAACCCGTTGAAATACGTTACGAGCCGACCGTTTCCGGGTTCGTAATACCGCGGGTTTAGATCTTCTAATCTGTTTGATACATAGCTCGCCGCGTGACTGAGATTGTTTCATGCCCGGAAACCGGCGTTAAATCTCCTTTCCGTCGCCATCCCCGCGAAGATGTTATTACTATTTTAATTGTGCCATGTGTCGTCGACGTATCTCGACACGGGACCTTGCCGACAGGAATTTATTCTTTCGAGACATTAAACCTTTTAGCGTGTAGGTTATACGTTCTATGGGTAAGTTGAATTCTGCTAAAGCGTTTAAGACTAAATGTTCTGCGGTTGAGATATGAAGAACCAAAATGTTTAAAACCTTGTTCAGATTAAGCAAGCGACTTGGAAGCAAGTGACTTTAGTTTCGGTTTTATCGCGATCAACGAAATAGCCGAATCGTTGAACGTTTTGAGGCAACTGGGTCAGAAAATAGAAGGCAAACGGGGCGCTATGTGGTGTTTCGATAACGTTAATCTAAGATCTTGAATGTTTAGGCAATTAATTTCGAAAATATTTCTTTCTAAAAGATTCCTGTACCGTCGTATCGATTTGCATTGAGTCGTCTTCTCAATTTCTTGCGTTCTATTTTAATCTGTCCTGTATTTGGCCAGGTTTAATTTCGTTTTGCTTCTCTTATTTTCCATCGCGACCAATCGTATCGACTGGAGACGTCGTGACGCCATGCGGTGGTCATCCTACCAGGAAACGACCGACCTCGAAGAATATAAAATAAGAAAGTTGAAGGGGAACTCGCGTAGAGGGAAACTTTCCTAAGCGACGGCATGTTGCGGCTTTCCGCGCTATTGTCAGTACGCGAATAATGAAACGCTTCGATAACTAATTCATGGTATCGATGACGATGACGAGAGAAGTTGCGCGGCGGCGTTTGTGAAATATAGACTGTAACAGGTGTAGTGGCCATTCATTACGCTCGAAAATAACGTGACTTCAACGTTGAAACAGTGTAAATCCAACGAGGAAAAATACAGAACTCTGAAATTTCAATTTCTCTATCTTTACCGGTGTTTCTATTTCTTCTCTTTCGTTTTCTTTTTTTTTTTCGTTGCTACATCTTCTTCTTTCTCACGTTTGTTTTCCTCCCTCCCGCGGAATAATGCATTAAAATATTTCCTAGTAGCTTTCCGTCGTCGACTAGCAGAGAGACGAGGATTAAAACTCTTTAATCTAGTAACCGAATTATCTTGGTGCACGATGATCAGTGCTGAGAATATTTATATCATTTTTAAGTTATACTGTGAATAAATTTAAATGATGGCGTTTTTGGTTCTGAGTTGTTGGTCTAAACGTGGCTAATTTTGATTTTCACTTTTCTTCCTTGCCAGGTTAATATTAATTTGACAACAGTTCTTATAAATTTTTGAAAATAGCTAGTTGCAAAAATCATAATTCTACTTTTTATTTCAACGAAACTGTGATTCATTGCCTGAGGATTGGTTGACTACGCTACTAGCCAGGACATTTACTTACCTTTTCACTTCCTATCTTTTTCTGTCGCTGCATATTTATATTCAACGATAAAATCAACTTGGGCTATCCTTAAAAAAGAACTTGCCGTAGATTCGTTAAAACAACGTCGTTAAAATCACGATTTAACCCAATTTATTCGTATTTTTTCATCAGTGAACTTTTTTTAAAAAAAATGTTATACGAATCACTTATATCATTTGTTCAAAACTGAACTTTTTAAACTAATTTAAAGTTAAACTATTTAATAACAAATTTCGCTACTGCAAGTTTACTGTTTTTGATTGATATAATCGAGTCAAATTAGAGAGTTACCGCCCGGTGCTGCGCGATTGTTGCACATTCGTTGGAGCATGTAAGTTCTATGAACGATTATGCAATCACCGGTGACGTAAAACTAATTTAAAACGTTAACATCTAACAGTGACACGGTCGCCGTTGCTAGCTGTGCGATAAAACGTTCCGAGAATGCCTGTCTTGTAATATACGTCGAAACGTTAATAGGAAACGGAACGACGCGCAAGAAAAAGATAAATTGAACGAAGCACAAATTTCAAACAATATGCTGCATACGCTGCGTATCTTCCTACTAATTTAACCGAAATTTTCAAGGTGTAAAAATGCATAAAATACGTACAATATCGAAAGCTTTCAAATTCAGAGAACCTGACATTCAAAGTTTTGAAAATCACGATCTTTAATAGGGGAAACAAATTTCTATCGAAATTCCAGTTCTTCGCTGTAACATATAAATATAAATTTCTATAAAAATCCACTGACTACATATAATTTTCACTGTATCGTATTTATGAATATTCTAACTGCAACATGAAAGTGAAGATGAATGGAGCAGCCAGTATGAGAACGCTATACAATCCAAATTCAATATTCCCGAACTATAACAAGCCAACAAGCGACTTCTTTCAGAAGCTAAGTGCAATTTTTCTTAGTTCTTCCGTCAGAAACATACATAACCTAATCACAACGAAAACGAAAGACTCTCCAGGGGTTCAAAGTGGCACTCTCCGAGTCCCTTCCTTTTCCCAGCCTCTCTTAAATTACACGTTGCCACTACCAACGACCACCTTTCCTATTTGACGTGTAATTCTCGTCATCACTGCTTTGTATACCATACCCTCGACACACACAGAATTGTCCTAAAACTGGCTGCTTCCTTTCGTTATCTTTCTTAGGTTAAATAAACAGACTGCAGCTGCACTCGAGAAACAGAGGATTCGTTAAATGGGACAAAAACAGCGTCGGTAGAAGCTCTTTGTTCGCGCGAAATACGATTAAACGTTGCAGAAGCGGCGTTTCTACGGAGCAGTTGGTTTTTTATGCTCAGCAAAAGGAAGTTTCATCGTAGGCACTCGATTCGATGCGCCACCGCCACTTTTTACGCTCAATCGTGCGTGCAGCCGTTTTTCTCTTGTTCGACGATGACTTTATTTTGTAAATCGATGAAACAGACTCGTTTATTTTCACGAAAGGGGGACATTTTATGATTTATCGGGCATTCTATAATAATTAGATTATCGGTGTTTGTGCACATTGGAATTTTGTGAATCGACAGATAAAGGAATTGAACTTTCAGAGGAATTTCTGCCACCTGTTAAATATTTATGAGTAATATTCTACTTTGGATCTTATATATATTGGTGGATATTATGTGCATTCCGTGGACTTCTGCATCTTTCAATTTCTCATAAATAGGTAAAAATCTACAGACTGATAACGATTTAGTTGGGAAGCTTAATGATCGAAGATAAATTTCAACTTTGAATTTCCCTTCAATTTTCTTACTACAAGTCAGATATCTTTGGCTTGCAGTTAGCTATTTTCGTATTCTAATAGGTTAACGTGATGTGATGGATTCGGGAACACTAATGAGTTTGTGTGCTAATTTCGAGAGAATGTAGGTAACGTAGGCGAAGAAATTTTTGATTTAGGAATGTCTGTATTTGAAAATTGAAATGCTATTGAACGCTTTGACAGATTGAAGTTGGACCGATTTGTACGCTTAATGATTGAAATTTTGCCAATGAATAATTATGAGTTATGTCTAAAATGTTTGAAAATGGGTTATTAATCTCTGATGTATTCAACAAATTCATTAATCTTCATATTGCTACATAAAGTTATGAACAAAGATTTTCTATTTCAGAGTTATGAATTATTATGTCCTGAACTTGATATCTTGATTTTATTACTAATGAAGTATCAATAGCATGAAATATTAAATATGCAAGTAAAACGAATCGATTTACTTATCAGAAAAAGTTATGCGATAAACTATTGAGATATCGCATTCTTCCAGACAATCCTTGCTAATCATTTACTTGCGATACTGAGAGATTTTTTTAAGAGTAACGAATTCATCCCTAACAAAATCTTCTTCGAATCTCAAAATATCAAACAAAAACGGTACCAGAATACACAACTGAAAGAACCGACACGAAACGAAAGAATTTGTATTATTTTCCAATAAAATATACGCTATCCATATTTAATATTTATACAAGCACACGCATAGATGCACTAGTTCAAACTGAAATTCACACTACGACTAAACACGACACAAACTGCATCGATTTCGTACGAAAAGAAGAGAAACGATAGTTATTACGCATACTCATTAGAAAATGTATTAGATTGCCAAACAAAGCATCGGCTTATTATGACACGGCGGTGGACCGCGGCTCGTTTTCCACAAAGGTGAGCGCTTGCTTTAGGCCTTTCATCAAAGACCTTGCGGTTTAAGAAGCGGAAGGAAGAGGAACGGGATTGAAGCAGGAGGCGAAACGAGGAGTGGCCCTTTCAACGGACGACACTTTGCACCTGTTGAAGATACGGCTTCTCCTCTGCTATTTCTTGCTCGCTTTTCTTTTTTACCCTTTTTTCCCTCCGAGTCCCATCCCACTCTCTTTCCTCCTCCTCCCTCTCCTTCTCCTCTTTTCTATTCATTTTTTTTCTCTCTTCTTCTTTTTTTAGGAAATCTTACTCTCACACTGAAAGTGATCTCGAGCCACGGGCACCGGGGGTTACCAACGAAAATGTCACCGAAGTTTCTTTTCCCCGACTCTATTCCATTCCATTTGACGTCTCGGAAATTGCTTTTCGATAGCAGCCTCTGTAGACGGTCCCCGTTGTTCCCTATGCATATGACAGTTAGTAAAAAGACACATTGTGCGCGCCGGCTACAACCTCTTACGCGTATTTTCCCCGTGCCCTTTATCGTGCCGCCGCGATAACCCGCCAAGCGTTCCGCTGCCTATCCTCTTCTTTCCGTCGACGAAAGCGGCGAGGGTGGTTCGCGTTCTCCGAGCGACCGATTAAGAACAGGATAAAAAAAAAGAAGAAGAGAGAGAGAGAGGGAGAAAGGAAGGAACGAAAGGAGAAAATAGAGGAGGAGGAAAAAGGGAATTCATTTCTGTGAGACGGCCAAGCATCGAGTGAATCGATGGCCAACGGTACGCGTGGAACTCGAATCGATTTTTGTTCCAACGATGCACCGTTTACTCTTTTCACGTTCTCTCTGTTCATCCAATCCGGTGTATACTTTACCGGTATTTATTCGCGTAGCCGGCACGTCGGAACGTTGTTCCAGCCTCAATGGGCCGTGGCTGTAAAACGAATTGTTTAGCAACCGTTCGTAGGAAAATGAAACGTAGTTTCTCTCACACCATGATTGGGTTAGTTGTTTCCTTTTTACTTCTTCTTCTTCTCTGTTCTTTTGTTATTACACCAGTTACAGATTAAGATCAGATATTCTTTTTATCGATTTCTATTTATCCCGGTCTTTGTCTAGACGCTCCTTTTGCCTTTTCTTCTTCTACGTATTGTCTCTCTGTAATTAATCTTTGATAAGAGGTCCTGTTCGTTCTTGTACGCGAGCGATTTCATCAGGTAATTTGATGGATCTTATATCTCTCTATATATTAAATTTCGATACGTAAGGGCACCCGATGAGCAGCTCCCTTCCACAGACGTGTCCTGCTCTCGATGGTTCCCCTACGTCGCAGGGTAAAAGCTTCATATTGATTTAGGCTGCGTTGAGAGGGAAAGGCTAGCCTGGAACGCGTCGATGCTATTCAAATTTCGGGGATTCGTGTTTAACTTGGGAGGAGTGGCGAGAACTTTCGACAGTGGATTTATGAATCCCTTGTAAATCGATTTTTTATGACGATATTATGAGCATACTTCGGGGAAACTGTTCTGAATAGTTAATGACGTTTAGATGATATAGGATGTGAATTTTGCTTGAGTTTTCGAACGATATTGAAAAAACAAAAATATTTCACGTATTGTTCGTTATTGTTTATTCTTCTTGTCCATCTTAAAATCCTTCTATAAAATTAGCAAAATCGTTTTTATTAGCAAAATTTTCGATAAATAAATAAATAAATAAACTGAAAGTCTTCAAGAACAGCGTCGAATTGAATTACAAGAACAGGAGAAAAGATAAACGAATGGATCATGAGAAGATGTTTAAATTTCGAACCAAATTTCGTAACGTCAAACACAATGTCCATTTTTACAGTTCTTTTCAATCGACACCTCTTTATTTCTAATTTGTATTTATCACCGAGGACTGGCCACGGGATAAACAAGTTTTGAATGCGCCAGCAATTCGCTGTAACCCCAATTTATCTTCTGACAGTCATATTTCATCGCGACCCTCGTCAAATGCCCCACGTTCGTTAGGCGAAACGCATAAAATTACCGACGTTCCAGATTAATCGTCAGGTTCCATGATCGAAGGGATTCTTCTCGGACGTAACACTATTCACAACTAATTAGGGGAGTTCGTCGAGTGCGCCAGATATCGTAGATTGCAATTTGATTGCGCTGTCCATTTTGATTACTCGTCAATATCGATTCCACCTACGTTCGGACCATTTCGAATTCTAACTCGCCAATAGTAAAGCATACTGACAAAAAGCTTCTAATTATAAAAAAATATAACTCCAAGTTATTATATTCTATAGCACCAATCGCCAATACTAAACTATAATTCCCAGTTTATAGCATTCTCTTAGTAAAACCGCCTAACTAAACTCTGTATTCCAAACATATTGCAGAAAACTCACAGTAAGAAAAATCACTCTCAACGTCCCTAAATCCTGAATCTACAAACAACTACCTAATTAACCTATTAAGTCAAAATCTCAGTTTAATACTACCAAGCGTACCAATCTTTCCCAACCGCTACTTCATTCCCTTGAAGTTACCAGAGCCTTTCCCCTGCTCCCTAAACCTAATACTCCAAACATCCCCTCGTGTAAAACATCTTCACACTTTCCTACTGGTCTACAAATTGCATCTCGTAAATTCTCAGTGGGTTAGGTTTTCGGTGAAGCGATTCGAGCTTCCTGGAACAAGGAATCCTCCGCAAGGATTGATCCTGGCTGGTAGTGGCCGGAAGCGGAATTCGCGGTGACCCATGTCTTTGACCGAGCGCGGGCTTTCTTCAGCTCGACGGGAATTCCTTCCGCGGTGAGAACCGTCGCGTCGCGGGGGGATGGATTTTGTTTGCGGTGGACCGTTGCCATGACAGCGGCGGTCGCTCGGTCATCGAATGCACCTTGGACGCGCTCTCGCGTTCCAACGAGCTTACTTGGAAAAGTTCGCCGCCCTACGAATCCTCGTTTTTCAGTCTTCGCGCTAATACTCTTCGAAGGATTCGCACGATACGTGCAACTTCCCTATAATGTGTATAAACGGTGTATGTCTTTGCGAATGAATATTTTTTATATCTTCGTAGAAATATTGTATGCGTAAAATTTAATAGCTGTATCTCTACATCTTATGATCACTAAAATTATGATGCGATCGTGTATCGATTTTATTAGGTCGTCCGAAAAGTTTCTTTCGTTTTATAAGGAAATAATGGATGCACAACATTTTCTGTTTTATATTATTTTATATAATTACATATGATCCTTTTGTTCTATCAAAATAAAGAGCACAACGTTCGACAGATTAGGTTTCATGTTTGTATAAAGATGCATCGCTGTAAAAGACTTGTTTGTAAAAGAAAGACACTTTTCGGACAACCTAATATATTGTGTATCAAAATGTGCCGCCACAGTTTTCTAATATTCGTGCGTTCCTCTTAGAACAAATGTTGCCACGGAAGTCAGTTATATCCACGATTATAAATCTCGGGGGTTCGTTAAACCCGTGGATCCACGTTACCTCTAAGATCATCAGATTACACCTAGAGTCCAGCGAAAGCCAATACCGTCAGCATCGAAACTAATGAATACTTCATCGACCAATAAAATGGCCGGTATATACGGGGAGTGGTCCTAATCGGTTCCAGCAGCGTATTATGTCCCATCGAGTAAGAAATCGAAGAAAAATAGTTGGGTCATTTTTCATCCGGGAGCGCTACCCTTCGTGAGCTGGACACTGAAGAGGGGACCGAGGCGATACGAGTTTCTCGAAATATGACAATAAATCGAAGCCCTATAATACTATAACCTATACGAAGCCAGACGGTCTGTTATTTGTTTCGATCAACGGTGGACGCTGGTACGTAAATACGACAGCGTAATTGACAGATTTCGAGAGCGGTGGCGCTCAAAAGATCGTCAGGAAACGGAATAAAAGGCAAACAGCGGCGCTTGTTGCACGTGCCGGGCCACGGTGGACATTGTTCTGAGATACTCGCGCCGGGAATAACGGTAAACAACGAACCAATATTTCCAATCAACGCTGGTCAGCACAATAAACCGTGCACAGGTACGCTAGCGCTACCGAATCAAAGCGATTCTATGGAACCGGCCCCGGCCTACCGGTGAATACCAGACCCGAACACTATTATTTTTCTAGCCGTGGTACCTGCAGCACCGGCCGATTTAGTTTTTTAACCGGAAGTGTGAGCGACAGCGACAAAACTGGCCGGCTGGACTATCGATTTTATTACCTGACGCGCGTACGACGCGTCGTTACATGTTCGACAATATGCGACACGTGACACCGTCGAATAAAGAATAACCATGGACACCGAGAGGTTGATGGAGGGAGGACGTGTAATGGGAGCACGGTGTCGAGTGCTACTGTCGTTTGTCCCTGTTATCCTGCACATCCAGCGCTCGTTAGCCACGCCGAATAAAGAACCGATATGGAGATGAATTTTCTTAAATACGAGGCTTTTTCGTGGGTATATGGCGAGCTGAAAATGACAGTAGCGTTAGGCAAGATTTTAAACAACTTTTAACAACTTTGAATTTATTTTTATCGAAGTAGCTAGAAACTGGCTGTCACCGGTATAATTTTCAGCCCATCATACGGTTCAGTTGCTCTGAACGAAGTACGATAGGATTAGGTTTTGTGGGTTTTGGCACGTTACCTGTTAATGAAGCAGCTTAAACTGATATTACCGAGGTAATCGTAACTAAAATTTGTTTATTAACGAAATCTACAATACCGATACAAATTACACCTAAACGCATTCCTACCTTCGCGTATAATAAATCTCCAACCAGTCCATTACATAATACAGCATAAACCATCCAACCACGAAATATTTAATCCACAAACAGCCAACATTCCGCACCTAGCCTCGCTATTCACACACATATACGTAGCAAACAGCTTCCAATACTAACCTTCTCAACTCTCGCCGAGTCATAACTCGCGTAATCCCGCTACGCATCCGAAAACCCAACCATCTCCGCAGCGTAAAGCCGGAAGCTACGGCGAAACGCGAATTAGAAAATCCAATCTATAGAAAACGCGGCACGAAATTGCGGGAACGAAGAGTACGAAACGTGACGGTGGGGGAGAAGAGCGGAAAGCTCGCGGAAAGGAGAATGGGAGAGCTCGAAGGGAGAGAAGAGGGCATAACACAATTACATGTGGGGCTGATGCGGGGACGAGCTTGCTCTCGGCGCCACGACCTTCCGGCTAAGGCAAGGGAACGAAGGAAAGAGCCCAACGGTGGGTGGCAAGATTGAATATGAAAGTTTAATGCGAGCAATATCAGCGCTGCTGCCCCGGCCCTCGGCTACTCGCTCTATCAGACGTCTCGACTATCGGGCCTACCCATCTTGCCCATATCTCTCTTTATATCGCGGCCACGATGCCTTCTTCACCGGATTTCCATCTTTGATGTCGCGAGGATTGGTCTCGTTGTCGCGATAAAGAAATGGTAGGATGAACGTTTGGGAGAGAGCGAGAGTAGGCATTGAGGTGTTGTGAAATCATCGACGAATGAACGGAATTTTAATTCTTTGGTAGTTGTAAGCATCTTGAATTCTAAGCGACGCTTAGTGTTATCAATGGATAACGAATAGGTGAGTTGATAGAAACGGGATTTCGTTTAGAATTTGTCACTTTGCTTCACTTTCTCCAAATGAATTTCCTATGAATATTTGCACGTTCTCACGGTTCTGAAATATAGAATTGAGCTATTAACCCCTTTTTTCATCTCATATGTTGTTAAAAAGGGTATCAAACACTTTATTCTTCTTGGTGAATAGCTACCATAAACTCTTAAAGAGACCCTTTTCTTCTTTAATACACTGTATAATACCCCAGTATCTATAAAGCCTTTCTCTCCCCTTCAAACAAACTTAAATCCCGCAAAATCTATACGCGCAATTTATTTACAGTCCTCGAAAGTCTCGTTCTCTTCGTTTACCTTTCGCTTATCGACGAGCCAGCGGCGGGAAGAAGGAGCAATTAGGTGGACAGGGAAACGGAATGGAATGCTGATTACCGTTTATACCGGGAAAGATTATCAATTAAAAACTAACTTTCACGGGATATATTTTGCTTGCGGATGGAATTCACGGTCTCACTAAGGCGTTTAGTGACTATGCCATCGGCTATTTGTAAAACTTTCCTCATTAATTACCGACAAGATTCAATCCCCTCATCTCTTCTATACTAAACTCTTCCCGCTATAGCTTCCTGAGACGCCCATCTTTTCCCGCTGTCTTGATACCCTTTTGTCCTTCGCCGCGGAAGGAAGTTTAATAGTATATTAGATCGCGCGTTCCTTCAACGAGCAATTATTCGCCAATTAACGAGACGAATATCGTATCCGTGTCGTACTTCGGTCGAGTCAACAGGCGGTGACCGAGCATCGGTTAAACTTTGTTGCAGCGTTTAACTACAGTAGAATGCGAAATACAACTTTATTTCAGATGCCATTAAAATGTGTTTTCCTGCGCTATAAAGATTCACAACGATATGCATATATTGTACGAATAACACCTAAAAAGAGGAACAAGGAACATTGAAAATTAAAGAATATTTTTCTATTTTAAATTGGAACTTTCCAGGAATACTGGACAATTGATTGATACGCCCTGACCACTCGACATACGCCGAGAGGGATGGATTAATTGGCGGAAGTTACGTACCGTAAAGATTAGCCAGCAGATTAAATATGGTTAACAACCGAACGAAGAAATTTTTTTTAAAAAGCAAGAAACGTGTGATATTTTCATTATCAAAACTTACGAACATTAAGCTCTTCCAACTTTATTTCTATGAAAAGAATTGCATGAAATATGCCGCCTATTACAGGCCAGATCTCCAACATAATTTCAAATTGTTCTCATTACAGCATAGCGAAGGTTAAATGGCGAGCAAAGGTAAAAAGAATAGCGAAACAGCGTGATTTTTTTAAGTACTCCAACACGTAGTCTCGTACCTCTTTACACGCTGATAAATAGGAGCGAGGCTATCGAAACACGGGCTCTAACCACCTCCCTAATCCAGCCAACGAGCTACTGTTCTTATCCTCTACACTTCCCTCGATCCACCGTAACTTTTTCCACAACCATCCTGTTTTTCGAACGGTTCCGCGCTTTACAGCCAGGATTAGCTAACCTGAAATATCTGGGCTACTTTATAGTGTCGCAATCCCAGTTCATGATTCCCTGCAAAATCCTGTTATTTTACATAAGTTCTTTACTGTTCGGATTATAGTGCAATTTGGTGGTATTGCAACATTTAGAAAACCAATACTGTACTCTTATCTTTGGATTTTTTCGAGTGCAGATATCGTACAAAGCTCTAGCATTTCATCGCTAAACTGCGGATCTTTCTGGATAATTTAAACATGTTAAAATCCATAAAACCTACGCGATGTTCAAAAATATTCAATCTTTTACTACATAACTTGTTGCGAAAACAAGTCAAGTACTTGAAAATGTTACAACTAAGGTTAAATCACGATCTTCAAAAATTTCTACGTGAGGCTGCTGAGGAATGAGGAGATCGCATTAAAATTTGTTCCGGATTAGACCAAAATCACGCCTGTTGAGCCGCGTGTAACATAAATGATAGGTACACTTACAGCGAAGCATCGTTGAATCAGCCGCGGCGTTGAATCGAGCCACGCGTACTGTCATTTTCGCGTCACGGACCGTCAAGCATCGTCGACAAGAATATTTCGACGTGATGAACCGTTGCCGCTGTGATGTGCGCCGATTGTCACAGCCAATCGGTAGCGCACAGGATGCCTGCGCGTAAACAGGATACGACGGTATGTGACGGGTGTCGTACGAGCTACGAGTGGCGATTCCACTGAAAATTGAAATGATACGTAGTAACTGCTATCGAAGGTGATGCGTGATTTATTTTTCCTACATTTTTTTGCATTTACGGACGGAACAAAAGCGAGCTAAAATGAATTTTCACGGTGATGGCGAATGCGAATGGAAAAAATATTCTACCTCCAACAAATTAACTCGCTACGATGTCAGTAGAAAGTACCATTTTTCGTTTTACGTTATTACGATTTAAAAAGTGGGATTGTTCTCGCAACGTGCAACTTAAGTAAACGCGGACTCCAAGCAACGACACGGGTCGAAGTGCCCGTTGCAAGTTGCCTATGGAAATTAATTACAAAAGAAAGTTTAACAAGGACAGGAGCAAATTGAAGCTTTCCAAGAAAGGTGGCAGTAAAATGAAATGACGGTGATATCGCGAGAGCACGCTGTTCTCGAGATAGCTGTAGAGCGTATGCCGTGTATAACCGGATACGTCAAATCGCGTTGATGACTATACCCGTCGTTGACTCGACAGAGGTACACTACCGTTCATAAGTCAGTAGGACGTTGTTATATTTAAGTTAGATTATAAAGGAACATTGGAATTATAGAATAAATTTACGTGTAATTTTTCCATTATTCCAAGATTTCAAATAAATTGACATAGTCTTAGGATAATTATCAATTTATCAGTTATATTTCCCTGTCTCTGTTATGAAAGTTTTTCGAATAAAAATAAAAACTTAGTAGGAAGAAATTCAAGAAATGAAATTTCGTTTGCCTATGGAGGATTATTATAAATATGTTTTAATAAATGTTAGATTTGTAATTAACAGATGATATGATGAATTATGAACGGTAGTGTATTCGTTCTTAAACGCGATGAAATCACTAGTCACCGATCCGTCGTCCGACAACCAGGTTTACATCCCATTTCGATCTTGAACAATCATATTTGCATAGTGAGCGACACGTCGGACACTCGTTCGGTTCGATGGACAAGCCGATGACAATGAGGCCACGTTTAAGAGCAGACGCGTTGGGATAGGCTTGACGTGGTCCGCTGAGGATACGGGCGACCCTTTGTCGATGAGTTAATGGATTACAATGAGAAAAGGAATTGGAGAGAGATCCGAAACCTTGTTTTCGTGAGATGAAAATTAATGATCTTTAAACGTCCGCAAAATATTCTCATCCCATTGTACGTAATTTTATATAGAAGACAAAACGAGGCAAAATGATTATGGGGAATACTTATACTTTGGTAATTTGAAAATATTTGGAAAATTATGTTTAGTGTTGGAATTATTATAAAAAGGAAATACAACTTTAAGCATGAATATATCTTTTTGGCAACTTGGAATTGATAACGATATTTAATTTACGCACATCGTCTCTCAAGGAAAACGATCAAACCATAAAATTCCGCCAATCCCAATTAACTATCGTTGGCAATCGCAAGCACTAAAATCATGCAAAATTTATGGTTGCAGGCGTTGGTGACCGATCGTATCGTACAGGATCCGACACAGAGGGCGCCGCTACTACCGATAATCCGACAACACCATTCCCAACGCCGCCTCCAACCTTGACGCCGAATCATCGACAGGCATCTCCGTTTCCCCTGGAGAGCACCAACTCTCGCCGGCATCATTACAATGGGAGCATATCATCGGAGAGATCCCGCAATGGCAACGGTGCGGAGTTAATTAGAGCCGCGAGCGAGTTACGTTTGCTCGTATACACTTGCAACGAAGATGATACTTACAAATGCCACGAGACGAGTCTCGCTAACGTTACGTTGCGAGTCAACCCGGTTGACTTGATTAATGCAACAGAAACGCTCGCTACGCGATTCGGAATAACATTCACGATATCTCATCTCTGGCTCTTGTAAATATTAACTTGTTGTTGCATCGATTGCCGATTAATGTAGTCGGAAAGTTAGAATAGAATACCAGGATTCTTTCAGAAAAATATGGAGAGTCGGTAGAAGCGTACTTGAACGAAACTTTTAATTTTGGGAGAAAAGAAGCCGAGTGTTAAAATAAGGGAAATTCGTTTAAACAGTACTCACGTGGAAGTTCTTATTTTATTATTTGCCTCGATGGTTTTTATTTCGTCTTAGTTTTTAAATTTGAATCTTCTTCGTCAACCTGTACTTTTTCTTCCTTTATAAAGGTACTTGGTTACAAAAGTACTTGAAGAATGAAAAAGTACGATATCAAGTATCCGTGTAAAAATTAACCAAACGTTTAAAAAATATCATTTATATTTATTCTTTTCCATTCCATTCCACGACGAATTCCCAGAATAAATGTGTAGTAGCTGAAAAATGTGTCCTTATTCATAGCATATAGCATCTTTAAATTCCATTCGCTTTAACTGTCGCAAGACTCTACGGAAAGATATTCTAATGTACCCAAAGATATTCCAACGATTCTGATACACCGCAGGTGAAACGGTTTATGCGGCGCCATCGAAAAAGACGAACACCGGTGGCGGGACCTTGGGGCGACGAACGCGACGAGGTCACACGAGTGCTTTGAGTAGCAGCTCCACGGCCAGCGATCGTTCCGAAACCGTCTTCCCAGACGAGCATTCTCGTATGCATCTCACCAATGGTAAGTTCACTTTCACATCATCCCAGCGCCATCATTTCTCGCGCCATTGCCTGTCATTGCATCATGAATTATTCGTTGTATTATTTGCCCATTGCATGTAGTCATTCCATTTGCCGCCAAATTCTCGTACTCATCCTCGCGCGCGAACGAAAGTAACGCCGTCGGAAAACGTACAGGTTCGTATTTTGAGATTCATGAGATTATCAAGCCTGCACGGTTGCATATTGACAGTGAAAATCCTATAACAATAACGTATAAGCATTCGATATATATATATAATTATATATTGAAAATGACGAGATTATAAAATACGTGTAATTACGCACTGTAAAGAAATTAGAAAATTAGAAAAATTGTGCATCGATGGCAAGAATATTGGAGAATGAAGAATCGTGTACATAGGAATATCGATACCATGATAGATATCACGAACATGGGAAAGCAGGACCGACTATAAAGCTCCACTTCTGGCGAGGGATGTAAAGCCACCTCCGGAAAGCAGGAAACACGGTCACGTGGCACTTTGAGGCCACATTGGTCATTGGTAACTGACTCAATGATGTATATCAGAAGAAGAAAATAAATTAGTTAAGCATTTACACTAACTCACTCTTACTCGATGAAAATAAGATAGCGCTTGCGCGATCTCAACCAATCATCAATGCAATCCCAAAATACCACGTTCCTCGCTCCTCGGAAACGGCTTCACCTCACTCAGTTATTACTCATAACATATATTGGATCGCTCGGAAAGTTTGTTCCGATTTTTAAGGGATTCGGTCGATGTAAGAAGGCATATTAAAAAGTTTTTTGGCGAAAAACCCGAGAGGTTCTGGAAGGATGGGATATTCAAGTTACGTGAAAGATGGAGAAAGATCGTGAAACAAAATGGCACTTATATAATTCAATAAATGTATATCAAATCGAAATATAAATCGAAACGAACTTTCCGAACAATCCAATATAATGTATTAGGGGACTGAGAATTTTGATGCGTCAACTGGTGGCAGAAAATTAAACTACTGAGAGTATCCATATGATGGTCAATGTTTAAATGTACAGGTTGTGACAAACGAGCGTTTTTATATTTGTTTTAATGTCTTTACATTGTTCGGTATAATAGGAGCCGGGTAATCATTTGAGAAATCAAAAAAAATGTACGCGATGGAATTTTCTTTTGGAAAAAGTAAAAGTAAAATACATAGGTATGCATTCACATATATTATGGCATTCTTGGAAACGGAATAGCTTTTTAAAATTGGATCAGACGACTAGTTTTTTTTTTTTAGCAGTTAAAGGAATTAATTTATTAGGTAGCGAGTAAAAAATTTTTCAAAAATATTGCAATTGGTTGGAATTGCGAAGAAAAATGTAAAGGTCATTTTTTATAACCTTTTTTCATCCGAACCTGTAATGAAAATTTAAACAACAGATTTTGAAGATTTATGACATGCTGAAAATTTCATGAAAATCGGATGATGCAAAAACAAACGGCAGACATTGCAAGATGTAGATTTATTACAGTTATAGGTCGAATGTTGTGAGGAACTGCGATTTTCAACATTTTTTAATCCTTTGTAGCTCACAGTAACGTTAAGCGATCTCAATGAAATTTTCATTTTAAATTTTCATTCTACGTATGAGGTTAGTAAACATTGCTCGTCACGTATCTTACGACGAAGTTAATGCAATGAAACACGAAAGAGATTAACAACATGGAAATTCGAAATTTTATACAAGGAGTGTCGATTTAAAAAATCGGGGCGAATACATCGGGATGGAACGCATCGAAAGCAAAGAGGTTAGGAAATGCTTACAATCGAGTATCGAAAGTAACAAGGTTAGAAAATCCGCGCGCATTTCGAAACATTGGGTAGTTGCGCGCGAATAAATTCATTGATTGCCGCGAGCGCAACCGGTCCCGGAAATCGCAACGTAAAATCTCCCGCGAAGCGATAAGTTAACGATCCGTGCCTCAAATACGATTACCAGACTAACAGGATTACCGGCTGGTATCGAGCCCCTGGCCTGAGTTAAATCGGGTTTCGTGTAAACGTGTTTCTCGTTAAAAGCTTAATATTAATAGTCACCCTGTTCAACCGGAAGGATCTGCTATTTTTATCGGTACATTGTTGCAATTCGATACAAATCCCGCGTCTTTCTTCCATACCGAACAGAGTGACACAAGTGACATGTAAATTGCGATCTGTCGCGAGTGACTTCATTCCTGAGATTTCTGGTGAGTCATTTAAAGAAAGTAGAAGAATTTAGGAACGGTTTTTTCCGAACGAAGCTGAGTCGATCATAGATATTTTTAGCAAGTCGTGCCATGACTCGAGTGTACTCCTTTTATACTTATTTTTTCTATTCTTTGCATCGTATTACTATATTCTGTGCTTACTAAAACATAGTACGCGATATTAAGGTACTCCGTACGAGCAAAGATTGGGAAATCGGGAAATAATATAATGTTTAACAAGGTTGAGTTCATTAAAAAGAAAAAAGAACAGTGTCTTATACGTATTAAACTTTTACGTCCTTCTGTAATTTCATTCATAAGTTTCATGTATAATTGCAAGATTTCAAAATGTTTGCTTCAAAAGTCTAACAAAAGTTTGCAAAAACTTAACCCAGGTATCTCAAGTAGATAAGAAAAGTCTTTGTTCTTTCGGAAGGTTAGAAACGAGAGATCGCGATAAACCAGGCGCCAAAGAATCTCCCGCGAGGATCCAATTCCGTCTCGATCTTTACCGCGGGCCGCGCGGGACAATTACACTCGAATTTCTGGTTTGCTCGGCGCACAGTTCCTGGCGTGGTAATTGCGATGCTTCGCGAAACGGCCGTAGGCAAGGGACTGAACGGAGGATCTTGAGGCAAAGGCAAATGTTTCAGACGGTGCGCCACCGTTACGCTGGCTAACAGCGTCGTAATCGACAAACTGCCTTATGGGTCGGCTCATTAAATAACCAAGGGACTCTCGGTTTTGAGAGATAAGTTCATTGTTGTTGGATCCTGTGGTGTCGTGGCTCGTCAATGTAACCGGTTACGAAGTTTCCATAAGGGCGACGACGTCCGCCTTACATATTTTCCTTTCGTAGTGTCAACGAGGAAACGACTGGTCCAAGCAAGCAGTCTCAAAGAAGGTTGCATCGAAATTTAAATTTCATTTGTTCGTTAAGTGAAGTTATTGAGCAATAAAACAATACTGATTCGATTTGCACTCGTTTCTGTGAACGAACGAGCTTCTCAGAATTTTAAAAAATGCTGGATTGAATATTCTAAGCAAGGAAATCAGGAAGAAAGAATTTTTTAATGCATTAGAAGGAAGCATTTTTCTGGTAATTGCATGCATATTTGATTATCCCGAACAATTCGATTTTTCGAATCGCCTCGGTTCCAATTGGTACGGATAGTTGCCTGTTTACTATATAATTGTTTAAAAAATTTGAACAACACCCAGTACTAAAAGGAAGGTTTTCACTCTTCGAGAAGCGAAACAGGAAACGATGGCGAAGAGGGCAGGGGAAGGCGAGGAGTCTGGAAGAGTAACCGAGTTAGCAGTTGCGAGTGGCGAGGCCGGACTAGTTAGAACGTAGGTCAGCGTTAGAAGTTAGCTGAGCGGCTATATTGTTTTGAAATGCCGTGGGTATTTAGGCCTGGGCTGGTCGCGGGTACGTCGTTCAGCAGGTTCCTCGGTGTGCCGCGTAACGCAGTTTTAGCGTTACCACGGAGATGAGAAAGTAGCTTTGCGGCTTCTCGAGTTCCCTGCCCTCTCAGGCATCGTAGTCGTGGCTCCGTCGGCGAGTTCTCGATGTCGTCGTGGCGAGGCTGGCTGCCAAACTTTTAAACGAAATTTCGTCGGATCTCGTTTGGCCGGGGTGTTTCGTTGACGCCGGAGCCCCGGCTACCAATTAGTCGTCTGCCGATATCGCGAAACAACGACGATGTCGAACCGTGTTGGGGTGTTAGGAAAGCCGAGAGGCAAAGCTGAGGATAGGAACAGCCGGGCAAAGATCGAGCACGCCGCACCGGTTACGGGTCGTTTCGTCCGGGAATTTGCTGCTTCGCCAGCCATTGCCTCTGCTTGCCGAAGTGTGATCGCATTACGCGTAGATTCCGTGGAAATTAGCGGCGCGGATTAAGACCCTGCTTCCCTTCGTTCGACGCCTATGTAGAGCTTCTTAGGTCGCGTACATAAGGTTAGGTAGGTACATAGGTGGCGCAACGCTGCGAAGACAGATACTCGGCTCCGAGTCTTTGCCCTCCGGGCGCACAGAGGCGCCCGTTAAAGCGGATCGCTAGATCAAACTTCTCGACGTTGACGTATCAGTGACACGTGAACGACGACGGCATAGACGTGGGTATCTGTTGGTGCGTGTGTCGCCTCCGGTTACTCCGTCGATTCCGTGTCCTGCTCCTGAGGATTGGTTAAATTTATTTTCGGACCGTGAAATGAGAAATTGTAAAATCAATCTAACGTTTCAAGGAGAAAAGATGGATGTCCAGGATGTTCGACGTAAGGAGGAGAGTTTGATTAGGATCAGTGGATTTTATAAAAGCGTAGATATCTCTCGCTAATCGATGTAGAGATACATATGCTTGGATCAATTTTACGTTTATAATCATCACCAGAATGTAATAGGACTTTTTTAAAATATTTTAATACACAATTCGAGCGAAAAACTCGTATAATAAATGTTAAAATATTTATATGTCCCATAAAATTTGCGAATCGTCAGGAAGGAAGAGTTTCATGGCTATATACTCGCATTTAATACGTATCTGGAGTAGGTTTATGTGGATGTGGGATCGTAATTGTGCCGAGTCCCTAGTGACCAGCAATTTAGTAACATGGTTTTCGACTGGCCTATATTAGACTACGCTGATCTAATGTAATATCAATCGTCTTTCTGACGGTGGCGAGCACGGGGTTAACGCGGGCAAGCACTGACCGTTGGGAACCATTTGCTAATAGATGCCACGAGATGCCTCCATTAGACCGCAGGGACATTCCGACAGGCAATATAGCGTCGAAGATTGTCGAATTACGGATCTCAAGATGACGTTTACTCTGTATAAAATACTCTATAATTAAGACTATTTTAATACCAAAATATGCTGGTACTTTGAACGAAATTTAAATTTGTATGAAAACATGTTCGGAGTTTGCCGTTTCCCACGTTGGTTTTTGAGGTTAGAATAGGCACAAGAGAGAAGAGATTAAAATCCCTAGCATTGTGCTATATATATAAATTTCTTTGTGGAAAAAAATATAATAAAATTCATCGTGTAAAAGCAAATGTATTTTAGCTGTTTTCTTATTAGAAGAGGAAGAATTTTGTTACAGATTATAATTTTCATGTAACTTCTAATTACGTAATTTTCTAAATAAACTAGTTTTATCCGCAATTAATTAAATTTGTTATAACGTTTAAAATATCAAAAAAATCTTTTCCTCCGTAGCAATCCCATCTGTGACTAAAGGGATATATGTAATTCAAAATCTAGTTCCGAATCGCAATCACTATTTTCAACATCCAATATAAAAGTTTATACTTCGAATGTCAAATCCATCACAACCGTCTATTACACACAGTGTATACATTTCAAAAAGCATCTCGTTTGGCGGCATTGCCGAGCGTTCCGCACAAAAATTCCCTATTACCGTTCCAATTACCATCGAAATAAAAAGACGGAAGGCAATTAAGGCGGTGAATCAAAGAACACGTGTGCCCAGCGTCGCGCCGGTGGGGCCCGGATTGCAGAATTTAATTTCCTGAAACGAAGCCGCGAGCCAACAAATATGATATCGATTGGTGCGATTGCCCTAGAAAATTTAACTGCGCCGATCGTGTGTCCATTCGGTTCGCGTACCAATGTAAATCCCGGCCCCGGCCGATATTAGCTTATTCGAGCGGGGGAAAAAATGTTGTCGAACCGGACGATTAATTACCGATCTGTCGGATTATTTAAATTGCAAATAATGCGGCCAACAAAGCCGCATCTTTGAACGGACCCAGGCACATCTGATCCATTCGGTCGGCAGTTTAATGTGAAATACGATCGGCCGGGAAATCGTATAAATTACAGGGAAACGAAAAAGCGAACACAAGAGGAAAAGGTGCCACACGCAGTGCTATCGATCGTGAATGGAATAAAACATTTGTCTTTTATTTCCAGTTTTATCTTTTTTTTTTTTCAAATCTTTCATCCATCTTCTTCTATCTTTTTTTTTCTTTTTTCTTCTTTTTGTTTAAATGGTAGGACCTGGTCTAGAAGGCATGAGACAAGCTGGATTGTGGCCAGGTTTCTCGAAATAGGAATAATTTTAAGCACCACTTGAAAACTATGCCAATAGTCCGTGTTCACCATTATCGTTACCGTTGTACTTCTTCCGCTTCGTTCCAGACCGAAAATGTACGGGCATGCGGTAACCTAATATCGAGCTTAATCGTGATACGTTTCGGCAAAACCAAATAGAGAATCTCCGTAGTTCTCGTTTATGGAAACTTTAACAGGCTGAACCTTATCGGATGTTACCATCGGCGAACGGGATTCTTAATGAGCCATTGTTTCGGTAGCTCGAATAAAAGTGATAAGCGATTATCGCTGCTGAAGATAAATAGAGTTGAATGTGTGTACTTAGACTTTACAATTTCGACTGTAATTCGTTGGCTGTTTAACTTTCTACGATGAGAATTTGATTTGTTTATGGAAGAAAAAGATTATAATTTAGCATAATTTGGCATAATTCAAACTCAAAATTATCCTAGATGTTTGTCATAATATCGTAACTTGTGAATGTTATATTTATGAAAAAATTTCATATGAAAATGTTTTACTCGTGTGTGAATTCTTATGAATTATTTGGAGATGTGATTCTCTTTGATTCGAGCAACACACTTTTTACTGCAAATAAACTGTATAACCCAGTTTTTCGTGTTAAAGCAAACAAATTTCGTAACTCGGTTTTTTTTACGAATTTACTTTTAATTTAAACTACATTTGAAAGTTTGCTTTTTCAAAGTAACTAGATTTACTCTACTTTTTATGTTTCGCATAAAATCGCAAATATTACGAATAAAATTCTGAATTTTTAGACATCAATATCTAAAACATCGGTATTCGTTACTCTGAATTCGAATTACATACACATTCCTTTATCCATTTCCAAGTTCCTTCAACGGAAAATAAAATTTTCATTCAATTTTGACAACAATCTTCAAAAATTCATCATCGACGTCAACCTAATCTTCTCTCACGAGATTTTATTCCGAATAATATTATCGTAATTCGAATCGAGTCACAAATAAATTTCCACCAGGCAAGATGAATCCTTGAGCAGTGTTTCAGTGGTCAACGAACGTCGCGACCGCAGCGACTGCCGGGAAATAATTCGTATTTACATGAATACGCCAGCTACGTCGGACGTGACGAAGGCATTAGAGCATCAAATCGAGTTAGCAGCGCGAATCGCTAACCGCATCAAGTCACTGTCGGCCACCTTGTACACCCTTGCCGGCGTCTGACTAACTCTATCCACGGTCCAGGGATAACCTGGTTCGTCCCTTTGTCCGCGGTCGCCATCACGATCCGCGATTGGTTAGCTGCGATTGACTAAACTTCCACTTCGTCAATGTCCTATCGGTCCTCGCGTAGGATTAAACGTGTGAATAAACAAGCGTCCTGTAGATAGCTAAGTTCGTCTATCGATAGTATACAAATCTATAAATTTATAAATTGCAACAGTTATTAATGGAAAAAGAAGATGAGGAAAATTCGATTGACTGAAAATTTGGTACAAAGTTTTGTAACTGAAAATGATAATGAGAAACAGTTGAGTAGGTGGAAATATGCAATGTAGAATATCGTTATTTTTCCTCAAAGAATTTTATGTTGATGTTGTTCTACCGTAGTAATACAATTGCGTACATCATCGAATTTTATCATTGTATTCATCTGACGTAAGGTTTATCCAAAGATTGTTCCGAATTGACATTTTGACTGCCACGCCGAAATCACATGTTTCGCTCAGAACGTCATAGTGTTTGAACACAGTGCATGGTTAGATGCAAGATTTATTCTCATTCTTTTTTTATTGATGTTCTAATAAAAATGTTTAATTGTTCAATGGGGCACTCTTCGTTTCAAAGTATCTTCTATTTATCGGTTATATTCAAAATACCTTAACAGTCAATTTTCATTCAATTTTTACAATTTTATGAAGTTCATATATGACCAACGCGGCAGTCAAAGTGTAACGGTCAAACTATAAAGAAGTGCCGAAAAGAACGTATTTTTGTTAGAATCTGCGAAGCACTCAAAATTCTACCGTGATTGAACGTTTATATTTGAGATGCAATAAAAAGTGATTTAGTTGAATATTCTACGTGTATACACTCGCTATATGTTGAACGACGTTAAATCAAGTTATTAATTTTCCTGTTGGCGAAACGATATTTGAAGTCCATCAGAAACCACAATGCTCCTGAAGTTACACGATTTTCCGTATTCACGTAGCGGGCATGGTTCGGTGCGCGCATTCAACGAAGATAATTCTGGCGATCGCGAAAGAAAATTGATTTCGATTTGATGTACGCTTCGATATAAACGGTAATCCATCACAGATCACAATGCGATTTGAACCGCAGTCAATGACGTCGCACGGACCGTCATCGTGGCAACAATCGATTTTAACTCGATGCGGGCAACGCGTTGCCTGCAGCTAGCATTATGCCGTCGTATCCATGTAGAACGATTTCGCGTAGGAACGAAATAAAAACGATCGACTGACAAACGATTATAATCTACGATAGAAACACCGTCGTTGACAACCCTGACAATCCGTCGATACTGTTATTGTTGATAACACGCTACAATAACCTCCGGCACATGCATCGTTAACCGCAAGTATAATAATAGGTCTTGTAAATTGCGAATTGTTCTAAAAATGGTAGAAAAATAAGGCCGCAGCGTGTAACGTGTCGTGTCTGCAATTTAATTATTTAATGGAGAATCCGTAAATAAGAGCAACGTGACACGCTATTAGCTTTAAAAAATAAAGAAGGATTTTTGTAATTTCTGTCGATTCACGAATCATTTTTACTAGAAACTCGATATGGAAATAATATATTGACTAAATTACTTTCGGCGAAACGAGCCAAACGTCATTTTTGTATGGAGTTGAACACTTCTGTTGAGTCTCGAGGCGTCTTACCTCCCCTTAGATCGTCTCAAATTTCTGCTTCGACTATCGACACGTATATACTTTTACGCTCGATTAATTTACAACCTCGTCATATTTTTTTCTACCACATATACAATAAAAAAAAAAAAAACGTGAACCTTTTTCAAGAAGAATGGCGATAAAAACGAAAGAAAATGATACGCTGCTATTCGTTTGCATCGTCGTCAATAAATGCAGGAGAATAACTCATCGGTGAGTCGCGAGATGCCGTGGCGGACATTTTTCTCGTCAACGCGGGCTATCGACTTTGTAATTGAGCGTTACAGGTGTTCCCAACACTCGAACAATGCCGGCAGATTGTTCAATAACTGCAACGAATGTACGTTTCGACGGTAAAGTCGTCCAAGATACGGGAGCGACGCGGCTGCCACTGACAGGAACGCATTGCGCGTTTCACGGTTCGCTTTAATTAAGCAATTATCACCGCTTATTACGGAAAATATCGACTAACACTCCGGTGCACCGAAGAGAAACGGTCTTCGTTTGTAATTCATGCTATTGATCGACGCACCTGGTTAATTCTAACGTAATCGTACACAACAGGATAATCCTTGTGTCCATATTCGTGTATACATGTGTTACATTATGTATTACCTGTAAATGTGATGGATCTATTCTTATCAGTTTCTGGAATTTATAATTCAAGTACGTATTAATGGATCATTGAAAAAATGTAAAATGTTGCATTTCTCTCAATTTCTTATAAATACGAGGCTGATTGGAACGTTGGATTTGTTGTTTGTGCCTAGTATTGAATTCAATTGTTGTGGCACGTTTATTAGAATAATTATTGTAGATGAAAATCGATACTAATTATAAGAGATATTAAACATAAATTGAATCGCAATTCGATCCTGAATTTGTTAGAGAAACGATAGAAGCAATACGGACATGGTTCGTCGGAAATATCAGAGTACACGTGAATTCTCAAGCAGAGAGAATATCGTTATAAGTTACTAAATAAATAAATATGAAACAAAATTGAATGAAAGCTTGCGTAAACACGATAAAAGGGCAAAATGTACCTCTCAAGTGAACCAAGTAAATAGAAATAACGATTCAGGTAGGAAAGACCTAATCTTTATTCGTTCATATCAATAGTTATCTAGCTTATTGCAGATCAACGAGTCGCATGACGATTCGTCATCGCCTATCACGATGTGTCAAAAGTGTTGCGATTCGATTTCAATCATTGTGATTCGGAATTCAATCTACGAATGAAAGTAACAAAAAAATGTGAAATAACCAAAAAAAAAAAAAAGGAAAAGAAGACGAGTTTCGCGTTAACGAGCAAAGTTCTCAGCGCTGTCAACGTGGAAAGAGAGCTTGAACGGTTTAATTATTACCAGCGACTGATTCTTCGTAATTCAGGTCGCACGTACACGCGCGATTTCGTTACATCGTCGTTATCGTTCAGCGTGACGGCGCAGCGTCGTGTCATTCGGCATTATTCGTTTATTTCTTCTCTGCCCTTTTATTTTTTTGTTTTCTTCTTTCTCATTCAAGCGGTCGTTCACACATCGCTCGACTTTTGTTCGCTCACCAAGCCGGCTTGCATCACGTAACACCACGTTCCAATTTTCGCGTGCACACGCCTAACCTTGCCGCACTAACGCACTTTTCTCTTCTGCACATTCCTTCACACGCGCAGCACTGTCCAGGCCTATTTACTTCACAGGTACGTAACATTGTGTGTGAGTTGCACTCGTTGCACGTAGTTCGTCGTTTTGTGCTTTGAGACAGTGTACTTGGATTAAGTATGCCGGTGAATTTTGAAAGATACTTATGATTACCGATGAGCTTTGAAATATTTTCGATCGCTTGGGACACGATTCCACGCTTGATAATTCTGATGAATTTTGAATTCTCAATAAAACTTCACTTGTGATCTGATAAATTTTAACTCTTGCTTGAAACTGAAGTTTCTTCTCATGAGTATCGAGTATTGAGAAGTTGATACGTTCTGCATTCTGAGTCTTGATAGATCTCGAGCCGTTAAAATTTTTCCTCGACAACTTGAGAATCTCGGAAATCTTACTCAAAACTCATTATTTTGGCACCTAGCAATTTTAATTCGTGTTGTATTAAAGTATCTTAATATTCTTTAAGATTTCATCAATGAGAGTTGATCGTGTCTCATAGTGTAATCTGTTCGCCAAGCTCGATGATTAATAAAATGTCAACACATGTATAAAGCCAACCTCGTGAAAAAAAGAATGTTTTATATATCACGAAACAAGTCAGCTGCAAGCATATGAATATGAAATTAGAGAGGGAGCAGGAGCAAGTTGCGATCGCTAAGTTAATAGATTTTAATCCAGATGGCTGAAGAGCGAAATTCCATTATCCGGCGTCGGAGTTGCCGCAAACCAAGTTACACAGCTTCGCGAAAGCGTAATAAACCACCGTATTGCAGTTAACCTTGATTTACAATAATGCGCGCTGTAACATTAACAACCCCTAATGGTTATACATTGCCTCAATTATATATATGCTTAACGCGTTATCGATTTGCCGCGTCATCGTCCCTTATTGCCGGCAGTATCTATTATCCTCACGTGTTCTTACAAGATACACGGATCGCGTTTGCAAATTGCAATTTGCACGGGATAAGTACGATTAATTTCGGTTTAACTTGTTCAGTCGATAGAACCAAGGAGAAGAATAGTTCGTTCTTTGTACACGATACAAGATTCTTATTATATGGAGTTCTTAAATATTCTTCGACGAGTAACGATTATTTCTAGAAAGATAGATTTGTCGTACGAAGAATAAAAATAATGTGAAAAAAAAGTATAAAGAGATTTCATTTTTAACTGTTGGAAAATTGTTATTATCGATAAGAATTATTCTTTCAGTTTGTTCTTCGAGTGAATCGCCTATAAATTCTGCTAACTGCCTGTGCATCCACGAGAAAAGTCTCCATATTCATTAGCAGGATAGTAGGCTTTTTTTTTAAATTTAATTCCATGCGCCATTCATAGACCCAAGGAAAACGGTCATGTACAATGAAGTGTTTATTTTTAGTGGATGCGTACGCGACGCCATCCGGGCATGCGTTTTCATGAATACGTGCCTGAACGGTCGGTCTAGTTGCTCGCAGCATGCCTGCCAGCCCTTCTTTTGTGCCCTTTGCATTTAGGTAACTTTAATTATTCGCCGGCAAGAGTTCCTTACAAGTTTGAATAACTTTATAAGCAACTCGACTACGGAATGCCCGCAACGCGAACCCCTAAGGGTCGGAACCGCGCACCCTGTCCGGAAATGAAAAATTTTTAGAATTACCGTCGCTGCTTTAAACGCCGTAATAAACGTTCACAGTTAAGAGCAGAACTGAACATTCGTATCGACTATCTAGATACGTGTGTGATTGATTTTTCCTATGTGTACAATAGAACATGGCTTATCTGTACCTGTCGAGAGAGACGGCCATCGCAAATTTTTCCGCCCTCTTTTTTTTTTCTCTCCGTATACCGGGCCGACATAGATAATCTGATGTAAAATAGATCCTTCGTACCCGCATGCATAAAACGTAATTAGGAAACGGCCAGTCAATGATGCTGTTTAATTGCTCGCGTTTCCACTGGGCGATAATCGCGGTATCATGGAACGCGGATAAGGGGACGCAAATGAGAGAGAATGGACTTTCATATAATTGTGCCGATATATGCAATAATTCGACCGTGAAATAAACGTTGTGTATCACGCGTCGGTGAAGATGCGTCCTTCCTACGGTGTCCCGTGCACCGGTGCCCCCATTGACGAGTAATTTTGTCATGGTACGCGTCTCGTGGGTGGTCTCCTTTTTTGACGGCCTTGGTTGCTGCAATCTTTCACGTCATTTGGAAAAGATAAAATTCATTAGCGGATTACTATAATATACGTTCGTCGCTAATTACATCGTAACAATGTGATGACAAAATGGTCGGCGAGATTAAAATTCAACAGCTTGCAAACGGTTCCCTGCATGTTTTAAATATAAATGCACGTATAAAATATTTATTCGATCTTTTAACAGGACGGAACGTAGGAATTTAAGTTGCTACGCGATCTTTTACAGACACTGGTAGAGATTCGCCTCCAGAACCAGCACCACCGGAAGTACCACCGCGTGGTCCATCTCTGCATGCGACTCACACGCTACGTACGCAACAAAATCGAAACGGTTGTC